>NC_058406.1:182237619-182332451 GCF_002201575.2 Neomonachus schauinslandi
CCGATGCAGGACTCGATCCTGGGACTCCAGGATCATGACCTGAGCCAAAGGCAGTCACTTAACCAACTGAGCCACCCAGGTGCCCAAGAATCATATTCTTATATGTATTTTTTGACCTGATAAATCAGTCTCAACCCAAGATTGACTCCAATTCTGGACTTCATAGCAAATAAGCCAATGAATCCAGTAACTAACATCTATTGTTTAAGCCAGTTGGAGGTGTGCTGTGACTTACACCCACATTTACCCTAACTGATACAGGGTATGACTTGGATACATAAAACTGGGGAAGTGGACTTCATGGAGTCAAGTGCAGAACCCCATAGGCATCCAGGGGTTGTGTCCCACCACTACTGTCAACATCGCCTTCCCCAGCCCATATCTCCACATCAGGAGATGAGCAATCAGCTTTGACCTCAATCTTCCTTTCTCTTCAGTTTTGGGGTTATCTGTGAAACAAATGAGGATTTGCAATTCCTATTCCTGGGTGTTTGTGACTTAAATTTCATTTATCCTCCTCCCCATCCTCTAGTCTATATTACATAAAAATGACTCTACTCTGCCATTCATATTCTCTTTCTGGCACAAAAAGTGATCTTCTTTCAGCCTATTACTAGCATATCAGGTTTGTATCCAATTAATAAAATAATACATTAATAGTTAATGAGAACCCAAATTTTCATAAAAGGAGGATTGAAAGGTAAATGGGTCTTGAATAAATGTTTCAGCAACCATTATGACCAGTAAGGCTCAAGTTCTATAAAGGGCTTCTGGCAATTCCACTTCAAACCTTTTTTTTTTTTTTTTCCTTATTCTCAGTCTTCTGAGAATGTTAAAGAGATTTCTAGGTTCAAGGCTTACTTTGACTTATTTGTTTCCTGCCCATTAAAATATGTAAATAAATAGTAAAAGACCTCATAACAACTGACTTGTCTTATAAAGACATCCAGTCCTTTCTAACTTAAGCTGAATAATCTTGATGCTTTTTGCATTGGTTCTCCTCTATAAAATTGGTCTCACATTTATTATTGTATGAATTAAAATGTCTATTTTTAAAAATCTCATATTTCTTCCTCTGGGTCTTATCACAGCCTGGTCCTGCCTGCTTGATTTTCCATGGTGACTTAACTAATTTATTTCCATCTCCTCATAGCAAATGAAATTTCTTTAACCTTTCTCTGTGAGACATTACAAAGGATATTACTCACAGTGCTTAATTCCTTCCCACCTTTCTGGCAATTATATGCTCAGTGAGGTATTGTCAAAGGCTACAGAGAATTCTCTGGGTGGTATATAAACCCAACTTCATCCAGAAGAAATAGATCCCCCTGTGGTTTGCCTTATTTTCAGAATTATATCTACTGCAGTGTTTATTCTATTGATTGTATATTTTACACTTGTGGTTTCATTCCCTTTAAAATCTTCTCCACTTTTCTCTATGTCTCAGGCTACTAATAGAAGGGGGTGTATGGGCATAAACCATCTTAGTCTTTCTTTGAAGACCGACAGAAATAGAACTTCACATTTATTGGATTCCTATTATCAGCTAAGTACTTTATAGGTTATTTGGCAATTATAATTATTAAATAATAATTCTATTTATGAATTATATCTCCAGGCTAGACTCTGCTCTGAACTCTAGATTTATATATTCAGCTGCTTACTTGGCCACTCCACTTTGATGGCATCTCAGAGTTATCTTATCCAAATTAAATGTTCTCTCAATCCTGCTTTTTCCATGAATTTCTCTATATCTATTTCTTATTTCTCTTTCCCATGTGCACATTTAATTCACCTCCAAGTCTTGTTATATCTTTCTTAGAAATATGTCCAGAATCTCACAAATTCTCACTACCTTTACCAGTATCACACCTGGTCCAAGCCATGAAAATACCTGGCCTTGACTGTTGCATTATTGTCTTGATGATTTTTTTTTTTTTTCCTATTTCACCAACAGATCCATTCTCTGAACTTCTTTGTTCTGCTGTATGCCTTGAATGGTTGGTCCCAATAGTCTGTACCACTACATTGGCTTGCTGATTGGTTTTCACTGTATTCAGTCAATGGGAGCACCAACTGAAGATCAGTAGGGGTAAATATGGGTAAAATTATAAGGATATTTCTTCTCTGCACTGACTGCCTTGGAGCCATTAATCTGGCACCAGTTTTGTCCTCTAAGACTATAGAGTTACTTCTGTGTGCTCCATGCACTTCAGATCCAGCCATCCCTGAGCTCTGACAGTGCTAATCCTTCTTTTAAAACTTTAACCCTATGGTAGCATTGGCTTAGTGTTGTTGCTAGTCTGGGTGTTTCAGAATCCCTCATTTGGTCCCTTAGGTCTGCTCACATCTCTGTCAGTCCCTTTGTTAAAGTATTTTCATTAGAACTATATGAGGTGTACCCTGTTTAGAATTCTGCCTGATAGAATGGATAAAACCAAAGAAAGAACGCTCAACACTGTTTTCTACATATTTGTCGAATGTAATGATCTCCTTACAGATGTGATAGGATTCTGAAAACCTATGACATAAGTGGTCTCATTATTACAAAGATTATCTCCAGATGGGGGAAAGGGTAGAGTTCTGTTTTAGCATCAAAGCTTTGGATGAGCAAATGGCTACTGAATTTGATGGTTATAGAAACAATAATGATTACAAAGTTTGTGAAGATAAGCTGACTGCTTTTGAAAGTTCTAGAAAGCTTACAAAAATGACAATAAACTTAAATCTTTCAACTCCCTACCTAAAGAAGTGCTGGAGTACCAGAGAATTTCTAAACCATCTAGAAAGTTATCCATTATCTTATGCAATTTTAGCATAGTTTTATCATTGGAAGAATTTCAGCCAAGTGCAGAATTTTGTAGAGAATGAATTCCCTCCTCCCAATCTGAGGAAACCAGACATCCCTTTTATTAAAAACCTTGCAGAAACTTCACCTGAACCAGGTGCTTCATAAAGGAATGCCTACTCTGTTTAAAATTCTTCCTCAACACATTTTTTTTCAGACCCATAATGAAAGTAAAATTCCAGTATGTCCAAGGAAACAACTGCAAGGTCTATTTTAGGTGAAAGGAAATATACATAAAGGAATTACAAAAATCTTGTGAACTTTTATCACCAAGAAATTGGGAAGCATGTGTAGGGATAGATCCTAATTATAAAAGATCAAAAAGGACAAAATGTAAGATTATATGAGAAAAAACTTTACTAATATGGGTGTGTTCAATCAAGATTTAAAATCGTATGTGTTACCCTGAAGGACAAGTAACATTTGTAATAAATTATTTGGTGAAGTAATGGGAGCCTAAATAAGCAGTGGTCTATAATCTAAAAGAGTGACATACCAGAACTTTTCTTCCATTCTGTAGAGGAAGGAATCACCTGAAGTGAGTATCAGAGGAACACTGGATGGGATATAGTCTGGGTAAACTCAGTCACATTCTAAAAATAACTCTGGGAGGGCCGATGGGAAATTCTCCTAACCAAGCCATTAAAAATTTATGGTTGAGAAAAATACCAGCATCTTGAAAGCTCAGTGGTGATGCTCCTATATGGACTGAAAATGGTGGGGTGAAATTCTACAAAGGAATTGGGCTCTCTGATTTCAGTGAGAGTAATAAGACCTCATAGTAGCAGGGTGCAGTTGCCAGTGACACTTAACTATCAGAGATAAGTTTGGCACATTACTATAAAGATTTCAAGGACGGAGTGTTTTGACCCATGGGAATCTGTGATGATAACTAAATGATCTTCTATCCAAAGTAACAGCATGGATGTGCAGCTCACTGAGGGGTTACTTGATGCATATAAAGGTCTGAAGAGCCGAAACCTGCTTTGAGAAGCTAAAGTGAGAATGTATGACCTGAAGTCTAATTCTCACAGCCAAGTCAGAGCCAGAGGCCCTTGAATGAAGAGGAGGCTAGATACATTTGAAGATGATGTTCAGAGCAGCTGTATTTATTCCTGCCATAAATGTATCCTGTGGATCTTCCTCTAAACTTTCGCCAAGGCACCTGAAGCCATTTAACAAGGTTACTGTATACTGGAGAAAGGGATATACCTAGACCTTTGGGAGTTCTGAGTTAACCCACCAGAATCTAAAGAACCTGTAGGTCAGAATGAGAGCTTACAGAGATCAGGCAATAAATGGAAAATTGGCCTAAGTCAGTCATACAGTGGGTGCAGAGAGCCCAAGAACCCATTCTGTGGTTATTCCCATAGTTCTTCAACGTACAGTTGGACTAGAAATACTTAGCACCTGGCAGAATCTCCATCTTGATTCCTTAACATGTTGAATTACATTCCAAGATTGATTTTGAAAAATAATTGTAGATTATAGTGAACTTCATCAGGTATTAACACTAACTGCAGGATATTTTCTGGGGTTGACCTCTTTACTCAGACAGATGAAACAGATTCTGACAATAGATATGAAACCACTAATTGACGGATCAAATAATTTATTTCTCATTCCCAATTAATAGATTCAATTTGGAGTAGTCCAATTTCGCCTGGCAAGGACAGCAATATTCCTTCACTATGTTACTTCAGGATTATGTCAATTTTAATGTGCTCTTTCTTAGCATAATACAATAACTTAATCATACTAATTTTTCCCAGCACATCATGCTGTTACATAACAGAGATAACATTTTGCATTAGAGAAGGGAACATAGGAAAACCTAGTGCTTTAATAGGAAACATTTGCCAGAGAAATTTCAGTGGTATTTATACATTAATGAGGTTTCTAGGGACCTTGTGGTCTGGGTCAGGTTTGGATATAGATAGCCTCTAAAATAAATGGTATGTTGTTGTACCCTGCCCCATCCAATATGGGAAAAAATGTCATAACCCTTGGGAATCTGGATTTTGGAGATAACTTATGCCATGCGTGTGTGCTACTCTGATCCATTTAAGGAATAATAGACCCGACTATTTTTTTAAAGATTTTATTTATCTATCTGAGAGAGAGAAAATGAGAAACAGGGGGAAGGGCAGAGGTAGAGGGAAAAGAAAACCCAAGCAGACTGTGCTGAGTGCAGAGCCCGACACAGGGCTCAATCCCATGACCCTGATATCAGACCCAAAGGGAAACCAAGAGTTGGACATCTCACTGATTGCCCCACCAAGTGTCCCTGACAATTTTTTTTAAGTTATCAGATTTTATTTAGTTAGAGCAGGTTTAAGTTTGAGAAAAAATTGAGCATAAAATACAGAAAGTTCCCATATACTTCCCCACACTCATACTTACTTTCCTCTCTTATCAATGTCTTGTACTAATGTGGTACAATTGCTACAATTGATTAACTGTATTAATACATTATTATTAACTAAGGTCCATAGTTTACATTAGGGTTCACTCTTTGGATTGTAATGTCCTGTGGGTTTTGACAAACACATAATGCCATGCATCCACCATTATAGTGTCAGACAGAATAGTTTTGCTGCCCTAAAAATCTCTTGTGCTCCACTTATTCATCTTTCCCTCCCTCCCCCAAACCCTTGGCAACCATTGATCATTTTTCTAATTCTAATACACATAAAATACAACTTACCATCCTAGACATTTTTAGCAGTATAATTCAGTGGTAGTTCATTCATATTGTTGTACATTCAGTCTCCAGAACTGTTTTCATCTTGCAAAACTGAATCTGCACCCATTAAACAACACCTCCCCATTCCTCTGTCCTCCCAACCCTGGCACCCACCACTCTACATTCAGTCTCTATTCATTTTACTCCTCTAGGTCCTTCGTAGAATTGGAACCATACTGTATTGTCTTTTTATGACCTGTTTATTTCCCTTAGCAGAATGTCCTCAAGCCATCCTTGTGGTGGTGTGTGTCAGAATGTCCTTCCTCACCAAGACCACATAATATGCCATTGCATCTACACATCACGTATTTTTTTTTTTTATCCACTCATCCATCAGTGACCACTTGGGTTGCCTCTACCTTTCAGTTATTATAAATAATGCTGTGATGAACATAGGTGCACAGACATCTCGTCAAGATCCTGCTTTCAGGTTTTTTTGTGTGTATATTCAGAAGTGGGATTCCTGGATCATATGGTAATTCTACTTTTAATTTTTTGAAGAACCAATATACCATTTCCCATGGAATTACCCATAAATCTAACAGATTTGAGGGCTATTATCCATGCTCATTATTTGATGCTAGATGCCCTGACGCATGGGCCTTATGATCCAGCAGTTTCAATGGTACTTTAAGTGATGAATCAGATAGGGATGCTCTAGAGTGCCTCTACTAAGACTAAAGTAGTAATGACAGCCTAAACTATGGTTTTGGAGTTAAAAACTATGTTTCCTGTATATTTGCCTTCCTTTGGCCTACCAGACTCTGGTGGAAGTGGACTGCTTAACCATGGAGCACCAAGAGACTATGCTTGCTGAGCTGCCCAGCATGAGCTCAGTGTTATCTGATTTAAAAAATCATGAAGTTGGATATATACAATAGCATTCATCCATAAATGGGAAAGGATTTGGTTGAGTAAATGACACTAGCGGAGGGCTCACATTCCTCTAGTCCTTAATCGTCCTACTGCACTATTCTCCTTCAACCTCCACATGTGGACCCTTAAGGAGTCTTAAAGGTGGGCCTTTCTATTAATTCAATACTAGCTGAAAGTGAGCATACTGCATCCAGTCTGCTTTGATGATGATGTCTGTGAACAAATTATCTCAAAATATAGTAGCTTAAAATAACCACTTCTGGGCACCTGGGTGGTTCAGTTAGTTAAGCAGCCAACTCTTGGTTTTGGCTGGGGTCATGATCTCAGGGGTCTTGAGATTGAGTACTGGTGGGGTTCTGCAGTCAGTGGGGAGTCTGTTTGGGATTCTCTCTTCCTCTCCCTCTGCCCTTCCCACCTCCTGTTGTCCCTCCCCACCCCAGTTCACACACTCTCTTAAATAAATAAATAAATAAATAAATAAATCTTACCAAAAAAATAAATAAAACAACCACTTCTGTTTATTATTACCTGCCATAATTCTGGCAGTGGACAGAGCTCAGCTAGGCGGTTGCCAGTCAGAGTCTTCCCATTGTTTCAGAGTCTGACTGGGGCTGGGGTCCGAGCAAGACTCGGTCAGCAACATGCCTTGTGGTTGGGACTGGCTGTTGCTTCAAAATCAGTGGACTAAAACAGATGGCATCCCCTAACCTTTTATCACATTATGTGGTTGCTTCTCATGGTTTCTCCTGCATCGGCTTCTCATAGGATGCCTCAGGTCTCCAAAGGGCATGTCTAAGAAAGGCAGATAGAAATTGTCCTCTTTTGGTGATCTAGCCCCAGATACTACAGAACATCATTTTCGCCATTTTCTCTTGGTCAGACAATTCACAAGCCCCCACCCAGTTTTAAAAGAAGGAAACAGATACCTCACCTCTTGAAAATGGTGTCAGGTCCATTGTAAGAAAATTGAAAAACATGAAGAAATATATATACACACGCACACAGAGTCAATGCCCCTTATTTGCAATAGTTATGTCCTATACAGTTGGCTTGGACACCGAATTAGCAAATACTGAATGATTGCTTCTGGGAAAAATAGAATTAGTTTCTCCTAAGCCTCTGGTCACGTATTTTCATCAAACAATTAATACATTTTTAAAAAAGAAAAATAATAATACATAAACTTACTTTATGCAAATTTATGTTTAAAGACACCCTATTTAACAAATACTGTTGATTCACTAAAATTGAATTCATGGCCAACAGCACTATAAGTCATGCCTGAATGAAGCTTATCTAAAAAATGTTTTTCCTTGTAAGGTACAGAACAGGAAAACAGACAGCAGTTCAGCACTATGCTTGGGGCACATTTAAAACAACAAAATTACTAAGAAAAGCACAAAAAATGTGAAAAACATGGCACTACACAAACCACAAAAAAAGACATTTTTTACAGTATGAGAGCTAAAACAAGAAGGCATAGCATGCCTTGTCCGATTTTATTTGGGAAGGTGCATGCTGGATAATTCAACATTTTTTGCCACCCTGTCTGATTTTATCTGGGAAGGTGCCTGCTGGATAATTCAGATTTTTGCCACTCTATGCATACCTGCAAATGATCACAAAAACACTGGGACTGTTCATTTTGGAGTTACAAATACATTTTTCAAAGTAGGTTAATTAACTAATATAGAATCCTAGAATAATGAGGATTAACTCCAGATGAGTTAATCTCCATTTTTGGAAAATATAATCTGCTGCACATCACACTCAGGGGTAGCCCAGAAAACTGTGGTGAGTAAAGTCTTCTCAGTGAGTGTCAGAACTGCTAGCAGTGTGTCACGTTGTCTACTCTGCATGTTATGAAAGATGGAACTTGTAAAGAACAAGATTAGAACATTAATGGTAAGGCGGTAGGATGCAAAGCTACATTTATGCACCTCTCAGAATAGATGTGGGGGACATTATATTCTTACTCATGTGCAAGTTCAGCTCAACAGCAGAGATGAATTAAGTAGGTGGAAATGGTGACACATTCTGCAAAGGGCAGACAGCCTTTTACATCAGGTGCTCTGGTACCTGCTATAGGGATCTGTAGATGAGTGATCATTGAGACAGGGGAATGCTATATATGGATTCTACAATTTGGCAACTAAGGAGTGTCCAAATTGCCAAGAGCAGAAGCTAAACCTGAGCCCCGGATAAGGCAGCATGAGTGGACTAACCAGCCACCTGGGCACAGGTTGGTTATACTGGTGCCCCTTCTATCACAGAATAGGAATAGATATGTATTCTGGATATGGATTTGCCTTTCCTGCCCTCAAATCTTTTGCCATCTTCACTACTAAAGGAATGTCATTCACACTGATGTTCTTCCACTCAACATTGCTCCTTAGTAAGGAAATAATTTTATAGCAAACAATATTTGACAGTGTACTTATGCCCATAGGATCCACTGGACTTATCATGTATCCCATCATGCAAAAGCATCTGGCTTGCTGAGAAACTGGAATGCTCTGTAAGCACCTAAGATAAAATCATCAGTGAAGCTGGGATACTGTCTTCCAGGATGCGGAATAAGCCAACGTATGTTCCCATTTTCCTTTTGGTCAAAATACATGGACCAAGAAGCAAGACTCTGTATGAAGGGTCTCTTTCACTAGTATATATATTAATAACTACCTTCTACAATTTTAATATCCCTCCTTTACAACCTTGAGTTTGATGAGTTGCAAGTAACTTATATGAAGGTTGGTAATTTCCCCTGGCCACTTGCATTCTTGTGTTACTGAGAAAAGAAATGGATATATTAGCTAGCATAATTGACTCTGATTATCAAAGGAATATTAGTTGTAATCTAGAATCTAGGGGATTTTAGGGTTTTTCCTTAATACTCTTTTTTTTTAAGTTTTTATTTATTTATTTGTCAGAGAGAAAAAGACAGAGAGCAAACACAAGCAGGGGGAGGGGCAGAGGGGAAGGGAGAAGCAGGCTCCCCGCTGAGCAGGGAGCCCGATGCAGGGCTTGATCCCAAGACTCTGGGATCATGACCTGAGCCCAAGGCAGAAGCTTAACCGACTGAGCCACTCAGGAACCCCTTTCCTTAATACTCTTATATTCAATAGCAACTTACTAATGAAAGGCTATGACCAATAGAGATGGAACAAACAAGGACTCAAATCCTGTGATGATACATTTATAAAATGAAAATAATTAGAGTATACTTATCTCATGGAGGGGCGATGATTAAAATAAATTAATAGATGCAAGATCTTTATAACAGCACTAGAGTAGATCATGCACCTATTTTTTGGTAATTTTACAATTATTCTTGTCTCATATCAATTGAATGGCTAAAGTACCAAGTTAAGTAAAATCCAGTTAGACTAAAGAAAAAAAACAATAATAAAAATTGCATATTTCTACCAATTTTTCCCTGCCAATTCTCCATCCACTTATTTTTCTCACAATGTCCACTACCCTCCCAAATATAGTCCAGTTCATCTTCAAGCGCTTTTCCCCTTTCTTTCCTCTCTTTCATAGATTCGAAATAGGTATTATCCTTACCCATAGCTGCACGTCCTTCTGGTTGATGTACCTTATGCCCTTCCCCATCCCCGTGTACATCCCTTAGGGTCTGCTCTTCTCTTTACTTACATCACTTGGAACTGGAGCACTTGCCCTGCTCCCTGGTTTCTGGTGTATTTACCATTGTCATTTACCATTGTGGTAAGTATTCATTACCCCAAACCATCCATTTTCAAGTTTTTCCTTTGATAGAGGAAGCTCTCTGAGGACAGGAAGAGACAGAGAGAATGTGTGTGTGTGTATGTGTGTTATAGGTGTATATATATTCTGGTAGGCTTTCCCTAATAGGTTTTCAAAAACTTGAATGAATCAATGAATTAGTTAACACCGGTATTCAGCTTGATCATAATCTCTAACAATTTGTCTGGAAAACTGAATATATTAGAAAGTTGGATAAGGTGGATCAGCTGCAAGGGGAAGTGCTTCTCCATGTTTCTACATAATTGGTTTACTAGTCTGCCTCCCCTCTCACTTGCTTGTTCTATTGTGTGCCTCTCCATCCATTACCAGTGACCACTGCTACCTCACCCTATCTGTCCCTCTCCCATGTTTGCCTTCTCATATCCCTTACTAATTTCCACTCATTTCTTTTTTTTTTTTTTTTTTTTTTTAAGATTTTATTTATTTATTTGAGAGAGAGAGAATGAGAGAGAGCCAATGAGAGGGGGGAGGGTCAGAGGGAGAAGCAGACTCCCTGCCGAGCAGGGAGCCCGATGCGGGACTCGATCCAGGGACTCCAGGATCATGACCTGAGCCGAAGGCAGTCGCTTAACCAACTGAGCCACCCAGGCGCCCCTCCACTCATTTCTTT
This sequence comes from Neomonachus schauinslandi, assembly GCF_002201575.2. Classification (NCBI taxonomy): domain Eukaryota; kingdom Metazoa; phylum Chordata; class Mammalia; order Carnivora; family Phocidae; genus Neomonachus; species Neomonachus schauinslandi. Next base: position 182,248,489 of record NC_058406.1, read on the forward strand.
GGTAACTTTTATAAACAGCAGTTGCTCCTGGCTAGTAATTTTAGGTTCTTTTCTATTTTAGGAAGTTCTATATTCTTTTAATTAAGAAAGTGGTTTTGATGCTCTGGCATTTGTAGACACTTTAGAAATGATGGTACAGTGAGTTCAATGACCCTGATGTGAGGAAGAGTGCTCTTGGTTTTTATTTACCCAAAATAAATAAGGACAAATAAAACAAGAAGAAATGAATCAACATGTGCAGGGAGATGCACATTTGTAATGTTTCCATAGTCATAACCCAAATTGCAGTGAATTAAGGCCAGGGCTTTGATCTTAGACTATTGGTTGGGCTTGAGCAGCAGTTCTATCAAAATGTTCTTTACCTGAAAAGGATTAATTTAGCTGTAATTCAGGCCTTAGCTGAGATTTTGAGAAATAGCAACTTTGTTCTCTAGTTTGAATTAAAGCTGTTTTTTTTTAAAAAAAATATCTGATATCATATCCTCCAAAGCCTCCATTGTCTTTTAGATTTCCCTGTTTCATATAATCTTCTCTCCATCATGCTGGGCAAAGTCACTTGGGCACATACCCTTTGTCCTCTTTCCTCATTTCCACAAACAGATGGAGACCAATTATTTAATATGTTGTGCTCCCCTCTGTACTCTCCAGTCCTAAATCCCAATCATCATTCTTAAGAGAACTCTCCTTTTTTGTTTCATGTTGTTTATCATGAACAAGAAGAAAATGATTGCCTTTGTTCAGAGAAACAGGTTACAGATAAATTATTATAATTCACAAAAATACCCAATTGTTTTGTTGAATGGCTTCTTGTTTGTTTCTGTGACTTTACAATGTAGTAGCCAAGGTTTCTAATTAGCAAGTTGATTTGTTGCTTTTAAATGTTTCTAACGTGTCTCTTATTTTCTTGTTTACTTTATGGTCTGATAACCTTGCCTTATGTCTCTTACTGTCTATTTTTTTTTTTTTGACAATTAGGATACTAGTTATGAAACAAGTACATCATTTCCATGACAGTGGTTGGAAGGAAATGTGCCTATCCAAAGTAAATTACTAGTTTTCATGATCCATCATTCCCATGCCCTATCTCTGATATATATATACACACACAAAAAGTCATTAGATTAGTATCATTCTAAGAAAGTGAACATTTCTGTGAATCATGATTTATGGTGGTTTTTCATTTCCTATGAAAGATTATTTAGGGGAAGTATTTTGTTTACATTTAGACTCCTGCATAGATAGGAAATAATCTATTGAAATCTGTTTAGAAGTGTCTAGAGCAAATAGGCTTTAAAGATTCTGTGAATTTTAACATTACAAGTAGGCAAGCCCTTTTTGTCAAGCTTCTCTCTAGGCAAGACTGGGAAACAGTTTTGTTTGTTTGTTTTTTTTTAATTGTTAGCAAACCTTTCAGGTTTATAGTACTTAGCTCCAAATTTTCTGTTGAACTCCAAATTAACAAATCCGACATCATGGTAGAGACTTCATTATATTTGGCAGATATTTATAAATCAGTATATCCAAAATCAGAATCATTGTGTCCTTTTTAACCAACCCTATCATACAACTCCTCAAAATATTAAATTTACTATTATCATAGCTTCAAAATCTAACCAGGTTAGAGGAGAACTTCCTCAACTTGATAAAGAATATCTACAAAAATCCTACAGCTAGTATCACACTTAATAGTGAGAAACTTGAAGCTTTCCAACTACTGTCAGGAACTAGACAGTGGTGCCCCTCTCACCACTCCTTTTCAACATTGTGGTGGAAAATCTGAGTGAATGCAATATGACAAGAAAAGGGAGTAAAAGGTATACAAGTTGGGAAAGAAGAAATAAAACTAGCTTTGGTCACAGATGTTATTATCATGTATGTAAATAATCCAAAACACTAAAAAGCAAAAAACAAACAAACAAACAAAACCCTCTAGAAACAATAAGGATTATGGCAGGGTTGTATGATACAAAGTTAATATACAAAATTCAATTACTTCCTTATGTACTAGCAATGAACAAGTGGAATTTGAAATTAAAAAATAAAAACACACCATTTATATTAGCACCACACAAAATGAAATGTTTATGTGTAAATCTAACAAACTACGTATAAGATCTATATGAGGAAAACCACAAAACCCTGACAAACAAAATCAAATAAGAACTAAATAAATAGAGAGACATTCCATGTTCATAGATAGGAAGACTTAATATTCAAGATGTCATTTCTTCCCAAATTGATCTATAGATTCAATGTGATGCTAATCAAAGTCTCCTAGCAAATCATTTTGTGGATATCAACAGATTGATTCTAAAATTTATATGGAGAGGCAAAAGACCCAGAATAGCCAACACAATATTGAAGGAGAAGAAAGAAGATGGAAGACTAATACTACTGGACATCAAGATTTACTAGAAAGCTATAGCAGTCAAGACAGTGAGGTATCAGTGAAAAAATAGACACATAGATCAGTGTAACTGAATAGAGAGCCCAGAAGTAGACCCACATGAATGTAGTCAACTAATCATTGGTAAAAGAGCAAAAAGAATATGATAGAGCAAAGATAGTATTTTCAATAAATGGTGTTGGACAAACTGGACATACACATATAACTAACTTATCTGTTCTAACTCTCTGAGGATTTCTATTACCATCAAGATTAACTTCCAAAGTCCAAACTCCCAGGTAGGACACCATATCCAAGACTACACCATCTGCACCTGCTGTTGTATAATCTGTCTTTGACACATCCAAACTTGAGTTTTCTCCATCTATGCTTTGTTCATGCTGATCTGTCCCTCTTTTGACATTCCATTCTATAACATCTCTGCATGGTTTCATGCTCACTCACCTCTAACAATCAAAGCACATGGGGAATTGTGCTAGATTTTCCCAGAAGTAAGCTAGTTTTGAATAATAATCGTTCCCAGAAGTTTGTTTGTGGCACACAGTAAGACTTTACAATTGTTGGTAACACTTTTAAGGTGATTACAGGAATCAAATTATCAATATTTAAAATGTAATTACTGCATTTCCTTAGTCTAACTGGTTTTGTTGTTGTTGTTGTTGTTGTTGTTGAGTCTTTAGGGTTTTCTACATCTATGATTATGTCATGTGTAAACAGAGAACTTCCAGGACTGTGTTGAATAGAAGTGGTGAGAGTGAGCATGTTTGCCTTATACCAGATCTTAAGAGTTTTCTGTTTTTCCCCATTAACTATAATATTAGCTGTGTGCTTTTAATGAATGACCTTAATTATATTAAGATAAGTTCCTTGTATACTTATTTATTGAGAGTTTTTATCATGTTTCGATGCTGAACTTCCTCAAATGCTTTTTCTGCTTCTATTGAGATGATCATGTGGTTTTTTAATCTTTCATTTCGCTAATATGCTATCACATTGATTTATTTGTATACATTGAACTATATGTGCATCCCTGGGATAAATCTCACTTACCTGTTATATATAATTATTTTATGTGCTATTGGATTTGGTTTCTAGTATTTTATTGTAGATTTTTGTATCTATGTTAGTTAGGGATATTGGCTTGTAGTATTTTTTTCTTGTGATATTTTTGTGTGGCTTTGATATCAGGGTGATGCTAACCTTATAAAATGATTTTGGAAGTATCCCCTTTTCTATTTCTTGGAAGAGTATAAGGTGTATTTATTATTAGTTCATCTTTAATGATTGGTAAAATTCACTTGTGAATTTTCTTGGTTAGGAGGTTTTTTTATTATTAATTCATCTCTTTATTTGTTATTGGTCTACTCAAACTTTCTATTTCTCCTTGACTCATCCTGGATAAGAAGTATGCCTCTAAGAATTTATCCAGTTTGTTGGCATATAGTTGTTTATAATAGTCTCTTATGATCCTTTTTATTTCTGAGTTATTTGTTGTAATGCTTCACTTTCATTTCTGATTTTATTTAGAGTATCATCTCTTTTTTCTTTGTTAGTCTAGCTAAGGGTTTGTCAATGTTGCTTATATTTTCAAGAAACTATTAGTTTTATGTTTTTTCTATTGTTTTTCTGTCCTCTACTTTATTTATTTTTGTTGTGATCTTTTGGTAGCATTTCTGTACACTAAACATGAATTATCTAAAAAGGAAATTAAGAAAACAATCCAATTTACAGAAGAATGAGATACTTACAAAAAAAAAAAAAAAAACTTAACCAGAGAGTTTGAGGACGTATGCACTAAAAACTGTAAAATATTGATGAAGGAAATTAAAGAAGTCACAGATAATGGGAAAACATCCTGTGATCATGGATTAGAAGAATTAATATTAAAATGTCTCTACTACCCAAATGATCTGCAGATTCAAAGCAGTCTCTATCAAAATCCCAATGACATTCTTTACAGAGATAGAAAAAGCAATCCTAAGAGTATATGGAACAACAAAAGACCACAGAGAGCCAAAACAATCTTGAGTAAAAAGAATAAACCTAGAGGTAATACTCTTTCTTATTTCAGAATATATTACAAGGCTATAATAACCAAAATAGCATGGTACTGGCATAGAAACAGACACATAGACCAATTGAACATAATGGACGTTCTAGAAATAAATCCACACATTTACAGAACTGATCCTCATCAAGGGTTCCAAGAACACAACATGGAAAAATATTTTTGTTTGTTTGTTTTATTTTTTTCAATAAGTAGTGTTGAGGGATGTGGATAGTCACTTGCAGAATAATTACATTGGACTCTTATATGACACCATGCTATAAAAATCAATTCAAAATGGATTCAATATTTAAATGTAAGACCTGAAATACTTAAATGTAAAACTACTAGAAAAAACATAGGGAAAAAGAATTTTGACATTGATCTTGACAATAATTTTTTGTCATTAAAATAAAAGCACAGGCAACAAAAGCAAAACTAGGCAAGTGGGATTGCATCAAACTAAAAAGCTTATGCAAAACAAAGGAAATACCAATAGAGTGAGAAAGCATCCTTCATGATGGAAGGAAATATTTGCACACCATATACCTGATAAGGAGTAATATCCAAATATATAAGGAACTCATACAGCTTAACTGTAAAAGAAACAAACAACCAATTAGATGGGCAAAAGGCCTAAATAGACATTTTTTTCAAAAGACATACAAATGGCCAACAAGTACATGAAAAGGTGCTCAACATCACTAATCATCAAGGAAATGTAAATGAAAACAAAAATTATCTATCACATCGCACCTGTTGGAATGTCTCTTATCAAAAAGAAAAGTGATAAAAATATTGGTGAGGGTGTAGAAAAAGGGAAATCTTGTACACAGCTGGTGGAGTATAAATTGGTAAAGCCATTATAGAAAACAGTATGGAGGTTCCTCAAAAACTTAAAATTAGAACTGCTACGTGATCCAGCAATCCTACTTTTGGGTATATATATCTAAAGGAAATTAAATATGCATCTCAAACTCTTGTGTTAATTGTAGAATTATTCACAGTAGCCAAGATATGGGAAATATATATATATATTTATATATATATATATATATAGTTATAGTTATATATTCATCCTTAAAAAAAAAGGAAATCTTGCCATTTGCAACAATGTGGATGGAACTAGAGAGTATAATGCCAAGTGAAATAAGTCAGAGAAAGACAAACACCATATGATCTCACTCATATGTAGAATTTAAGAAACTAAATGAGCAAAGGAAAAAGAGAGAACGAGAAACCAAAAAGCAGACTCTTTTTTTATTTTTTATTTTTTAAAAGATTTTATTTATTTATTCATGAGAGACAGAGAGAGAGACAGAGGCAGAGGGAGAAGCAGGCTCCCCGCGGAGCAGAGAGCCCGATGTGGGACTCGATTCCAGGACCCTGGGATCATGACCTGAGCCGAAGGCAGACACTTAACCAACTGAGCCACCCAGGTGTCCCCAAAAAGCAGACTCTTAACTGTAGACAACAAACTCTTGGTTATCAGGGGGGGAGTTGGGGGTGGGTGGGTGAAATAGGTGATGGGGATTAAAGAGTATATTTCTCATGATGGAAAAAAAAAGAAAGGAAAGAAAAAGAGAAGAAAAGAAAAGAGAAAAAGTTACTTAACCTCTCAAAAGAAAATAAATGAAAATAATACATTTGCTTAAAAAAAAAAAAGAAAGAAACCTTGTCATTTGCATAAACATGGATGAACCCGGAGGACATTATAGTAGGAGAAATTTGCCAGCCACGCAAGACAAATACTGCATGATCTCACTCATATGTGAAATTTAAAATACTCAAACTCATAGAAGCAAAGAGTAGAATGCTAGTTGCCAGGGGTGGCAGGGAGGGTAGGGAAAAGGAAATAAGATGTTGGTCAAACGGTACAAAGTTTTAGTTATACAAGATAAATGAATTCTAGAGATCTAATTTATAGCATGGTGGTAATAGCATTATTGTATTTTATACTTGAAATTTGTTTAAGAGGATAGATTTTAATTTGAATCTGCTCAACTCACACACACAAATGGTAACTATGTAGAGTGTTGATGTGTTATTTCCCTTGATTGTGGTGCCCTTTTCACAATGTATACATATATCAAAACATCAAGTTATACACTTCAAATATATACAATTTTTATATGTCAAAAGTATCTCAATAAAGTTGTTAAAAATGTAATTACTACCAAATAAAAAATGTCCCTTAGTATCTATAATTCTCTCATACACAGTTACACACACATATTATTTGATACTTAACTTCACGGTGTTGCCTGATCTTTGAACAGACCCTTTACTGCCTTGATTATACTCCCTTTTATAAACACAAATCATGGGTGGGGGATGTGCTAAATGGGTGATGGGTATTAAGGAGGGTACTTGTGATGAGCACTGGGTGTTATATGTAAGTGATGCATCACTAAATTCTACTTCTGAAACTAATATTACACTATATATTAACTAACTAGAATTTAAATAAAAACTTGAAACAAACAAAAATAAATAAACACAGATCACTCCTTGGGTCTGGTTAGACGTTACACTAGATCTCTTACTTTTAACAGCAAGTTGTCACCTTGTCTACATGACAGTTAAAAACAAACTAACCTCCATAAGTCATCTGAATTTTTTCAGCACAACACTGAAATTGCCCACTTTTAGAAAGAGAAAATTAAGTTATATATTTGTCAAGTTTTGTGATATATTTGAGAAAAATTAAATTTAATATTTCCCTTAGAACATAGGTGGAAACTGCTGCTTTAAGAAACATAGATACTCAGCATTTTATTATTTTCCTGTGAGTCTTATTATTTTTTTATTCACATTCTAAGCTCCTTAAGGATGTGAATAAGCTTAGAAGTTAGAGTATACCTTTTTGGCAATCAGACCTAATAAAACTAAGTTGCAAATCTCTACCATGTAAATATCCTCAATTACGAGGAAATACAGCTGGAATCAAGTCCCACATTGGCTGTTTGATCTCAATATATTCTGTTCACAAGAGAAGTCCTATATTTATTTACCAAATAAAATGAAGTAAGTAGACTCAATTAGATGGGTTCTTCTAGCAGGTTTAGAGTGAGTTGAGAAAGAGACATTTTAAAGTGTGGCTTAGCTAACTGAGGTCAGTTCTAGCTAAGGGAGAGAGGTGGCATGCAGCTTCGTCGATAACTCCTTCAGAGACTGAAAGAAAGAAGTGGCAAAGTTATAGTCAAAGAGGTCCATTGCACTATGGGTTGACATATTAGCACTATGGGTTGCCATATTAGGACTGAGTAGAGGGAATATATTCAATGTACAGCTTATGACTAGTAACCAGGACACCATATTTAAGGTTGTTTAACAGCCTAATTGTGGCAGCAGGAGTGTGGCCTTATAAAAGACAAAAATAGGCAGTTTCCAAACTTCTATATAAGATTTAAAGCTCTATTACTGGGTGTTATGCACAAACAATGAATCATGGAACACTACATCTAAAATGGATGATGTAATGTATGGAGATTAACATAACAATAAAAAAATTTTTTAAAAAGATTTAAAGCTCTATTTATAAACTTCTTTTGAAAAAGCAGATATATAGAGTTTGTAAAAATAAAGAACAGCCCCAGGTATGAGCCTCTTGTTAATAGTTTGCATGAATCACATCCATCTCATAAAATCATAACATTGTCGTTGCGATGCTAATATAGAAATTCCTTAATGTCTGCTCCAGTTAATTTCCATATGTAATTGGCAGGTCATTATAAATGATAAAGCATGATTATGAAAACAAACCTAAAAGAAAGGACAAAGTCTCCACTAGTTAAATTCTTGCTAAGTGTATATTTTGTTTCATATTGTGGACTTATTATTATGGACATAAATTAGGTTTTTTTCCTACAAGATCTCCACTCTAAGAAATCAGAATATGAGACGCAAACACATACAAGAAAAATGATAAGCAGTGTATTCATGGTCAAGTAGAAAGTCAAAGCCTCAATTTCAATTTACAACCATGTCAAGTCTTGGATATAGTAATTCTGTTATATTTATGCAGAAAACCAGAATTCCAGTTCAACAATAAATTGTGTTGAATTTTACTGTCAGGATTAAAAATGTCTACTAAGTCTAAAGGTCTACTGACTTCCCCATGAAGCTTTCTAAGATATTTCTGTTAACTTAAAAATCTGTACTATTCATTGGATCAATATATTTACTTCTGCATTCATTCATTTAATTTACGTTTGTTAAATGCCTATGACTCAAAGTCCTACAACAAGCAAAAATTAAAAATAAGATTTAATAACTTCAGGATTGCTTCACTAATATGTAAATAGCTCCAAAAATGAAAAAGAAGGCTAAACACCAGATTGAAAAATGGGCAATATAGGAAGAGATAGTTCACAGAAGAATAAATTAATTTACTGTTGAACATAAAAAACTGTTTTGTTTTTGTTTTGGGAATATTAAGAAAATGCAAATTAAAACTACATAGAGAGAGAGGCTTCATATCTGGTAATGTGGAGTATCTTCTAATGGATCAATTATCAAGCAGATAACTATACGCTCTCAAAACATAAAATAACAACTAAACAAAGGCACTGAGGAGTAACCAAAACTGGCAGAATCAAGAGGAGGCCCTGAACTTGGAAAGAGGGACAATTATTTTTAGAACTTTTGGACGGAATGTAGTGTCTACTGAGGACATGCGGGATAGCCAGAACTTAGAAATGTAAAGTCTTCCTTTTTAAAAAAGTCTGAGGGCAGAGTTCTAGGCAACCACAACAGCTGGAAAGTATGTGGAAATATTGCAGAAATGAGAAAGCTAGAGAGACGATGTTATGAATTCTGAGCAACCTCTGCCCAAATCTTCGGCTGACTCTCACAGCCACTCATGTGTTTGGCAGATTCTAAGCATCCCAGCTAAGGTTAAAATAAATATTTCAGCTACCGCTCATTATAGTAGTGAAGACATTAGGATTTCAGTTCAGCCAAGTTAACTGTCTGCTAAGGAAGGAAACAAAACCAAACCAAAATAATACTGTTGAAAGGAACATAAGAAAATCTAAAATGTGTCATTCACAAAGTCCAGGACATAATTTTAAATTATCCAAATTATTAGATATATTAGAAAAAAAAAAAAAAAGAACATGACCCATATGTAAGTGACAAGACAAGGAATAAAGATGAACCCAGAAATGACTCAGAAGAAGGAATTAGTAGATGATTTTAAATCAGCTATTATAACTCTTCTCAAAATAGTATCATGGTGAATTGACAAGTAATTTAGCAGAAAAATGAAAACTATAAAAAAAACTTAAATGGAATTTCTAAAAATAAGAAGTGCTACATCTGAAAATTTTGTAGAAAGAAAAAACATACATGAGGTTATCAACAGATGGAAAATGAAAGAAGAAAAAATTTGCAAATTTGAAGATAAGTCAATAGAAATTATCCAATCAGAAGAACTGAGAACAAATGTAATATTTTTAAAGTCTCAGTGATGTGTGGAACAGTATCAGAAGTCTAACAGACATGTAATTGGAGTCCCAGAAAGAAAGGAGGTAAGAATGGGTAAGAACATTTTTTTTTTTTTTGGAAGAACTAATGCTCCCAAATTTCCCCAGTTTAGTAAAGTATATAATTTAAATATTCAGAAAGTTTAATGAAGCCTAAGGAAATTAAATTCAAAGCCAAGAATGACATAGTCATATTGTTAAAGATGAGAGTTAAATTTTACAAGGATTGAGAGACGAGTGAACCTTTCCATAGAGAGCAGTGGTGTGAATGGTTATGACTTCTCATCAGGAAAGAAGCTGGAGAGATTGAAATCACAGTCTAAAATGGTGCAAGGAAAAATTCTCTCAATGAAAAAAAAAGTCAATATTCTTTAATAATAAAGGCAAAATAAAGACATAACCAATAAATGAAAAAGAGGAAATTAGCCATAAGCAGATCTACACTATTTAAAATACTAAAGGAAGTTTTTCAGCCTGAAGAGAATGATACCAAAGGGAATTGCAAATTGTCAGAAGAAATCAGAGTCCCGTGAAAGGTAAATAGGTGGCGGGTCAACATAAAAGGGTTTTTTATCAATCTTTTCAAAATACAAAGTTGAAACCAAAAGAATAACATTGTCTTGTGGATTTATATTGTATGTCAGTGTAATTTATATGACAAGTTTGGTATAAAGGAGAGGGAGGGTGGTAAATCCACCTTTTTATTGCATGGCTTTTATACTTTACCTGTAGTGTTTAAATATTATCCCTGATGATGTGGCCAGCCACTTAAATGCAAAGAGTTATAACCAAAAAGAAAACTGATAAACTAAAATGATATTTTAAAACAATACTGAAATAACCAAAAGTAAGTTTTTAAAGGAGAATATAGAAGCCCCCAAATATTTGGCGATTTAATGTTTGTAAGTATATCATGGATCAAACAAGAGATCACAAAAGAAATTTAAAATTTTTTTAAATTCAGTGATACTAAAACTAAAATATCAAAACTTATAGAGTGTAAATAAATCAGTGTCCAGTGGAAAAAATACAGGTTTTATGGCAATATTATGAAAAACAAACTGTATAAATGTTAACCCTAAGATTCCTCTCTAAGAGTCTACATAAAGATGAGCAAAGTAAATACAAAGTAAGTGGGACAGAGAAATTAATGAAGATAGAAGTAGAAAGAAGTGATGTAGAACTTAAATAATGAAGATACTTAAGAATGCCAAATTTTGAAAATTGATTTTTTTTGTTTAAAAGCATCTCACATAAAAAACCTAGGTCCATGGTTTCATTAGTGATTACTTTTAAGTACTAAAATTAAAAAAAAATCTTATACAAACTCTTATAGAAAATAATGGAGAAGAGAGTGCTTTGCATCTTGTCTTATGAGGCAAGAATAAGCCTTACACCAAAACTTGACAAAGAAACTACACACACACACACACACACACACACAGTTATAGACCATATCTTCCATGAATATATACACAAAAATTCCTAACAAGATATTCACAAATCAAATCTTGCTATGTATGCTTATCACTGAAGATAAAATAGACTCTATTAATTCAGAAAATTGGCCATTAAAGAGAAAATATTAAACATTTATCACACTTTTCTTCGATAAATGCAAATTTCAGTGAAATAACTCTGGTTGATGAAAGTGGGTTTTTATATAACAATTACTGGTAATAAAAACAGAAGGAATTATAAAGTGAGAAAAATCACCTTATTGCCATTTTGCCTCCCAGGCAACAGATATCAACAGATGAAACCATTAGAGGAAATATTTATTAAAAATAAAAATACCTATTTTCTCAATGGAGACATATTTCAGTCTCCTTCTGAGATTCTGAGACCACTAACGAATTATAACTTAACTAAAAATGGGATAGCAAAAAATTTTATGACTGCTGATGTTTGTATATAGCACAGGACATGAAGTATTCTTGCTAAAAAAGTTAAACTTGAATCAAATTAGCAATTTAGTACTAATTTCTTTTTTTACAAGAAAAACAGAGGACAGAGAGCTAAGTTAAATATCACTTTGAAATAACAAACATATCAATATAGAATAAGGAACAGTCCATTAGATAAGATCTAGTTTTTTCAAAAAGTAACTCAGTGATTAAAAACATATATATATATATGTTAAAAATTGGGAGAGGAGATTATATTAAATTTTTAACATAAATATTTATTTTTTAAAATGCACTAAGTAGAAACTGTTTGGATCCTAACTGTAAAAAAATAAAAACACATTTTAGACTTTTGGGAAAGTTTCAATATAGCCTGGCTATTAGAAAAGAACAAATAATCATTGTAAATTTCTTAGGTGTTATGTAAGAAAATGTTCAGAAACCTTAAAGGTTTGTGATAATACATGAGATTTGTGACAGCACACATCACATGATATCTGGTTCTTTTCCTTAATAATACAACATGTAAAATAAAGAAATAAAATAAGATAGGAGATTAAGAAGCAAATATACCAAAATGTTGATGATTTCTAGATCCAGCTGATAGTTATATAGAGATGGATTAATATACTCCTCCCTATTTTTGTGAATACTTAAAACTATTCACAATTAAGAAATATATGTACACACACACTTCTGAAATTTAGACTCCTCTGTATGCATATCAAATCAAAATTAATTTGACATTGATTTTCACATATTGAAAAGCTTGTCAATTTGTTTTCCTTAATACCAACAAACAACAATTAGGTAAAAATTGTTAAAAGTTTTAAAAATTCCTCAAACTACAAATTTTATATTTTTTCATTAAATTGAGAAAACATTTATTAGGCAAAAATTTCTATTAATTTTAAACTGGAAGATGAATGTAATTAGAATGAAAATGACTCCTCTAAGTTTTGTTTTTGTTCTGACCCTGCCCGTATTAGCAAGAGGACTTGGAATGGTATCAACTTTAATCTGCTAAATGGGTTATTCATTATTTGCTTAATATTTCACAAATCTTCTAACATGAATTAGATGGCAATGTAATTAAAATACTTTTCCAGACCACCAGTCTGGGAAACCATACAAGTCATTGTGCCTCCAGCCTCATTTGAATGCCCTTCACTCCAGGCCTATGAAATTTAATTATACTATCTTTTGTGTTTTACTGACAATGCTGTTTACCCACCCCTAGTCATGTGCACCTTCATGTTCAGAGGTCTTTAGAAGAAAGCTCACAACTTCTGATACCACACATATTCCTCCATCTTATTTCTCTCCTTACCCAGAGATGTGGATAAGGTAAAGGAGGAGGGGTGAAAAACCAACCAACCAACCAAACAAACAAACAAACAAACAAACCAACAAATAAAAAAAATATCTCTTAAATTCCACCTGTGAGTGAAATTATATGGTATCTAACTTTCTCTGTTTTATTTTGCTTAGCGTAATGCTCTCTAGCTCCACCCATGTCATTGCAAATGGCAGGATTTCATTCTTTGTTATGAGTGAGTAATATTCCATAAGAAAGAGAGAGAGAGACAAATCAGAAAACAGACTCTTACTTACAGAGAACAAACTGTTGGTTACCAGAGAGGAGGTGGGTGGAGGGATGAGAGAAATGGGTGATGGGGAGTAAGGAGTGCACTTGTGGTGAGCGCTGCTTGATGTTATGGAAGTGTTGAATCACTATATTGTACACCTGAAACTAATACAACACTGTATGTTAACTAACTGGGATTAAAAACAAAAACAAAAACAAAACAAAAAAACAACCCACCTCTCACAGGAGGTATTAATCCACTGAAAGACTGGACAAAGCAGGAACTCGCTGCTATCCTTAGGGCTGAAGGATCAAGGGGAGGAATTTCTGTTACTAGAGCCCCATGAGAACTGGGGCCAGGAGGAACAGCAGTCCAGCAGACTTCTCTAAGCAATAGCTATAAAAGGACATTGCTTTGCCAGAGAATATGCCAAATTAGGAGGTACCAGAGAAGAAATGCACTCACTGCTGATTTTTTTAAATCCTTCCAGTGATGGCACCCAAACAGAAACTACAGAAAATAGAGGCCAAATGAAGCAAACAAGAGTGGAAAAGCAAAATGGGAATTCCAACAGTACATGCTTCCTCATGATTTTGATGTAATTAAATGGAGTCACCCTAAGATTACTGTCCTTCATGTTCATGAGCTCAGAAGAATATAGATTTTTTTTTTCTCTTTCTCCTCCCTATCACCCTCTCTATCAACGCTGTGGAAACAAACAAACAAAAAGTTCTTTTACAGTAAATTCTTTAACTATGTATTTCGAGATTGTGGAGCAAACTCTTACTTTTTTTACTGCTCTACTCCTAATAATTAAGGGAACATATGGTAGGATTCATAAGTATTTGTTCAACAATGAATGAATGGATCAGGCATTTTGCATATCAAACTTGAAGCCATTATTAGAATTGCATAACTAGAAAAATATTTTGAGAGAATTGTTGTCAAGCTGTTTAAAATGCTTTGAGAATCTTTTATTTAAATCTAGAAAATAAATGCAAAGACTCATTGGCAAACCACATGATAGCAGTATCCAAGTAAAACTGAACTCAGAAAAACAAATTATCTTGTCTGCTTTTTAAATAAAGAATGAAAAACAAAATTCCAGCCCATAACCAATAAGATAAAAAGAACTACTTCAAATCAGTATTAATTCCAAATAAAAGAGAGAGATGAATAGAGTTTAAAATTAACTATTGGATGTAGGTACATCCGTGTAGACAATTGTAGAAAGTCAACAGAGAAAATGTCAAACCCTAAGAAAGAGAGGAAAATAAAACCCAGATAATGCATAGTTCTAGGGCTAATTTCTATAATGTACTTTATTAGCTTGTCTTTTGGTTATTGTGTCTAAACATTTTGAAAGTATGTTGCAACTTTACAAAATGGTGGAATCTATTTGTTAAGTAAAATAATACTAGCTGCTATAACAAATAATACCTGGATCTAACTGGCTTGTTTTAGTATAACAAAGATTTATTTGTTTCTCAGGCACAGTTTGATGTGGATATACTTGGTTGGGCACATCTCCTCTGCAGCTTTCCTTCAGTTGGTAGTCAAGGCCTTTTCTGTCATGTGGCTTGGCCATCTCAGAGTCTCCTGCATCCTGCCGTGTGGACAGGGGTAGGGGAAGAGCATATAGAGAAGCTCATGTAACAACTGAGGAGGCAAGCCTGGAAATGGCAGACATCTTCCATTGCATTTAATGGCTACAACGAGACTTACTCATATCCCCCCACAAGAGGATTAGAAGCTGTTGTCTTTTTGTGTATCTAGGTTAGAAAATTAAATGATTTGGTGAACACAAAGCAACGATTCTGCCACTGAAGGTAATTTTGTCCAATAGTTCTACTGATTCCTTCAGTTAGGTGTTCTGCAAGCGTATAGCCATTTTTTGGTTTACATATTTCCCTAAAAGAGATCGGTGGGGTGTATCTTTTTCACAAATGTCTCATTTTTATTGAAACATATAATCTAAAAAAATGTTCTCTGTATCAAATCAACATGGATTTTATTCTAATTGTGCTCAGGGGATAGCTATCATGTTCCCTGCACCATTTTTGAATCCTTATACAAGGAGATACATGTTATACAAGAGAATATTTGCCAGAACACCCTGTTCATGTATGCTCCCAGGTTTCACTTTACCTCTCTTTTTACCTACTCATGACTTCCTGAAAATAACTCACTCTGCTTTGCTCTTTTGTGTAGGGATTGGATTTGTCCTGATACCTGAATCACTCTCCATAAGAATTTGACTAAAATCAGTTTAGATTTTTAGGAGTTGTTTTTCAGTTAAAGACCTAAAAGCAACATGATTGGGGCACCTGGGTGGCTCAGTTGGTTAAGCCTCCAACTTGATTTTGGCTCAGGTCATGATCTCAGTGTTGTGGGGCTGCAACAGGTTCCCTGATGAGTGAGGAGCCTGCTTGAAATTCTCTCTCTCCCTCTCCCTCTGCCCCTCCCCCCATTCACATGCACATGCACTCTCTCTCTATAAATAAATACATAGATAGATAAATAAATAAATAAATAAATGCAATATAATTGCTTACTGCACATATATGTATCTCCAAAACTGCTGAAGATAAACTTTTTTTAGAAGTTAAAACAGTTGAAAAATTGTCTTAACACATGGCATTCAATCAAGAAGAAAATTTCAATTGCATCTAAAAGAGTGTTTCCACTGTCAGCATTATGCGCAGGTTCATTATAAGTTGAGGTAGCTATTTTTCACTGCCTATGGTATTTTTCAGGATTATTTACCATCTTGTAGATCATCACGTAAGAGGGTTGGAATGGACATTGAAGAAACTGTGACACAGCCCTCTCAATACATAGGAAAGGGAAGAGCACTGGCAAAGTTAGACTGAGCCATGTTGGCAGTATAAATCTACACAACTCTGCGTTGGAGATACTGTTGACATTGCTGGAAGTCCAAACATAACCTTGTTACCAAACAGTGGTGGTAACAACAGTGATGACAATATAAATGTCTTCCCACAGCATCTTCTGCTCTGTTCTCCTCACATTGGTTATCTTGAAATTTTCTGGACTTGTCATTCTCATTTTCATCCATTTGCTTTAGTATGTGCTCTTTCTGCACCCTGAGAGCTACTAGCACTTATAATCTTGAGTTTTCCTATAGGCATTAACTTTTTCCTGAATCCAGTAGTCATCTGCATTGTGTTGTTTCTTCTCTATAGACCCTCAAACATTCCGATGCTTGCTCTCTCTCTCTCTCTTTTTTTTTTTTTTAAGATTTTACTTTATTTGACAGAGAGAGAGCACAAGCAGGGAGAGCAGGAGAAGCAGACTCCCCGCTGAGCACTGAGTCCAATGTGGGGCTTGATCCCAGGACCCTGAAATCATGACCTGAGCCAAATGATCATATTTTTGATGCTTTCAAACTGCTCAGAAGAGCCTCAGAAATCCCTAGAAGTGCTTTGGGATGGGTGCAGTCTTGCACATGGGATCCGAGCAATAGACTTCTCTCCCACTCTGCCCTTGGCTACTTTTCAGGTTGGCTTTCTTCTTCTACAGAGTTTGAAATTCACTTAAATCTCCTAGAAGCACACCTTGGAAGCACTGTCCATACATGTGAACCACAATCAGCCTCTCTCCCTCCCTCCCTCTCTCTCTCTCATTCTGTCTCTCTCCCTCCTTCCCTCCCCCTCCACCCAAACACACATACTGGAATAATACTGTATGTATAAGTTTCTGTCTGTGTTTTTTCACTTTATATTATATCATAAATTTCACCCTTACACATTGGGAGAACACAGCATAGTGTAGTGGTTAATAGCTAAAGATTGTGAATTAGAAGGTCCCAGGTCTGATTTCTGACTCAGTTGTTTATTGATTATTTAGTTATTAGGCAAATTTTTAAGTGTCCTAAAGTTCAGTCTCTTATTATAAAGCAGAACAAATAACATTTGTCCTCATATTGTAGAGAGAAGTAAATGACATAATTCCTCTAAAGCAAGGGTGCCCTGTTTGGCAAATAAAACTACAGGGTGTTCAATTAAATTTGAATTTTAGATGAACACCAAATATTCTTTTTAGTATATGCATTGTTTTGGTTTCCTAGGGTTGCCATAACAAGTAACCACAAACTGGGTGGGTTAAAACAACAGAATTTTTTTCTCATAGTTGAAAAGACCAGAACTTTGAAATCTCATTGTCAGTAGGGTGGGTTATCAGGAGTCTCTGATGGAGAGTCTGTTCCATGCCTTTCTCCTAGTTTTGGGTGACTGCTGGCAATCCTTGCATTTCTTGGCTTGTAGGTGCATCGCCTGACCTCTGCTTTCATATTCACATTGCCTTCTCCTCTCCTCCTCTTCTAAGGACACCTGGGGTTGGATTTAGAGTCCACCTGAAATCCACGATGGTCTCATTTCAAGATCTTTAACTTAATTACATCTGCCGAGAGCCTTTTTCCAGTAAGATCACTTTACAAGTTCTGGGGATTAAGACTTAGACATATTTCTCTTTCTTAGGGCCACTATTCCAGCCACTAAAGGTATGTGTCAAGTATTACATAACACTTATGCATATTAAAATGTATTTGTTGCTTATCTGGAATGAAAATTTAACCGGGCTTCCTATATTTTCCCTGGTAACCCAAAATCTAATGTTCTGAACTCAATACCTGACACATGGTAATAGCTAAAGTGAATGAATGAATAAATAATTAGAGCTATCCTTTTCAATTTTTTTCTGTAGAATTTGTTCCAATAGCTTCTAACTGCATAGTATCCACATATGTTAACTAAAATGAATAGGGTTGATACCACACTCTTCTGGCATTTTCATGTTAATGTTTTAGAATACACTTAAATGAAATTTAACATTTGGGTCATTCATTGTTCATGTTAAAAACATTGCATTGCAACTTCTAATTGCTGGCATTAACTATCCTGCTTCAATATGCATAGAAAGTCCTTGCCTTTGAATATCTTATACTTTAGTGAGAAAATATGCAAATATCTTTAAAAATGCTTAGAATTCTGTTTAATCACTCATTCATTCACACTTCAATACAATAAATAATTAAAAGTGATAAGAAATAATTCAGGCAAAGAAACTAAAATTTGGGAATAAGGTAGGATATTATGTCTCTTTATAGAATACTTTCTAAACTGCTAATATTGTTATTAAAAATAAAAGCAAGAGAGAGAGAATGCATAAGCAAGAGAGAAAGTTCTTGATGCTCAAGGTATTTTCCATAAATCTTAAAAATATTTCTGTCATCTTTCAGTTTTCTTCTTTGTAAGGGTCTTTGACAAAACTTAACTAGGACATGTTACATAAGGCGAAGTTCCTAAATTCTTATTTAAGCACCCATCCCACGGTTGCTAGCCTCTTTCTATCCAGAACTTTAATTCTTATGTTACCATTTTTACAATGAACTAAAACTTGTAACTCACTTCCCTCAGATCCTGTTAAAATGGTAACTAAATTATATTTCTCCTGACTAACAAAACGTGTGATACCTTTCTTGTATTTTTTTCTCTGCTGCTTCTTTATAGACTCATTATTCAGATGCCAAAGTATCACCAGTATTGTCTTGTACAACTGGAGTTTTAATTTAAAACCTCTCTGTATAGATGTGCATGTTTTATGTCGAAACATTAAAGAGAGATGGCTGGAGGTGAGGCGAAAGGAGTTCAGATTGGGTGAAACCAATAGATTCATACAAAATAATTCATATTTTTAATAGCATGGCCAAGGAGTAAAAATTGAATTCATACAAATAACAAATCACATTTTTCTGTTATTTAGATAACTGGAATCTTAGAACATCTTAATCCCAAATTAAAAAATATATATATGTAATGTTTCCTAGTACAAATTACATATGTATGTATGTATAAAATATGTGTGTATATATATGTAACTATATGTATAGTTATATATATGTAATTATATATAACTATATATTATATGAATGAGCTTTCCAGACACGGAGGTAGTTTGTGTTGAATACTTACAATTCTCTTTAACTAATCCACCATTCACTCCCAACTCAATGTAAGAAATAACTGAAGCTCACACATATTCAGGTCTTACCAAAAAGTGCAGTCATTTTCCATGATCCCAGATTGAGAGTGAGCAAATAAATAGAAAGTACAAAGATGGTAAATACACAAATTTTAGACTTTGATTTAAATGTTCTCCTTGCATTCAGCAAAACAAAATAATAATGTAATATAAAATGTAATAAAAATTTTTAATTTCTCTGGTGAGAGAGCATTTTCATTTTTCCCACATGCTTCAGAGTTCTGCAGAAATGACATCTCTTTTAGGGACTGTCTCCTCTACTCCCCTATCCAAATCATTCATTGCCTGTTCTTGGGCACCATGACGCCATGCATATGCCTTTCTTGTGACTCTCATCCACTATATTAGTTCAACCTGTGTTCTTCCCTGAGTGGACCTGACAATCCTCTGGACTGTGTATTATTTGCCTGTGTTTCCCCAGGGCTTAACCTAGTGCCTGTATTCAGTGGCCACCCAGGCAATAATGAAGTGGTTAAACTTTTATATCCCCATATGCCTTCTTCAATTATTTGCTTAATACAATCATCATTCATAGATAACATGAGTGTGCCTATCCCGCCATTGGTTTGATGCTGGCATGCAGCCTCAGGTGAAGGTCTTCAGGACAGAGGTGAAAAGCCTCAGATCAATGGATCCATAGGTTAGACCTCTTGCATCAGGTGAATTTTCTTTAAATCCAGGCACTTCTCTCACTTCAGAAAATTCTCCTTCCAGTAGAAGCAAGGGGCAGGGATCAGAAGTGAGATGATCTCAGTGTCAATCCAACTTTCTTATCAGAATAGCAATGTAAAGTAGAAGCCAGGGGGATATGGGCTAGGTAGTGACTTCTCCATGAATAGATGTATAGACTTTATTTCTTTGACAGTTTTATCAAGTATAATTTACAGACAATAAATGGCAAATATATAACCTGTACAATTTGATAATATTTGACATATGTAGGAACACCTGAGTGGCTCAGTCAGTTAAGTATCTGATGATTTCGGCTCAGGTCATGATCTCAGGGGAGTGAGATTGAGCTCTGTGTTGGGCTCCACGCTTGTCAGTGAGTCTGCTTGGGATTCTCTCTCTCTCCCTCTGCCCCCCCCCCAACTCTCTCTGTCTCTAAAATAAATAAATAAAATCTTTTAAAAAAAGATTTGACATACATATACACTTGTGAAACCATTCATCATGATCATAATAAACATATTAATCACTCCCAAATGTTTCCTTGAACCTTGTTCCTATACCCATAGATTTCTAACATGAAAAAACAAAAAATAAAACAACTTTGTGACTATATATCAGAACCCAAACCCAGATATCCTCTCCATAGTTATGCATTTGAACATAATTTACTTCCTCGTATTTGCAGATTCCATCCTTATCTGTTGTATGTTGCTCTTTATGAAGAATCTGTAGGAACAGAATTCTAGGACTGACCTAAATAGACTTTGTATATGCCCTTGCCAGATGAAGAGCCACTGTGGATTCCACAGCTCTATGTATTGTAATCCGACGATGTATATTCTGTCAAAATAACCGTATACTAAAAATGAGTAACAGAAAGTTTCCTGGAAAAAAGCTAAATATTTGAAAATTGAAGATCAGACTTCTAAACTCAATGGGACAAAGATGAGTGATTAAGGAAATTAGATTATGTTTTGAATTTAAGGAAATGAAAGTGCAACATATCAAAATTTGTAGTTAATGTGATTTCAAGGGGTTTCAATACATTAAATGGCTCCATTGGGAAAGAGAGAAATTCTCAAATCGATAATCCAAGCTTCCACCTTAAGAAACAAAATGAAGAATAAATTAAGCAAGCAGAAGAGAGAAAATAAAATGAGAACAATAATCCATACAATTAAAAACAGAAAAACAATAGAGAAAATCAATAAAATCAGTTGGCTTTTGGAAACGATCAAATTGATAAACCATTAGCCAGGGTGATAGAGAGAAAGAGAGAGAGATAAGATTCACATGCCCAATCTCAGGAATGAAAGTGAGAACAATAATAAAGAACTCACAGACATTAAGAGCCTAGGAGAGAAATATTATGGAAATATTATGCACATAATTTGGCAACTTTTGAAATGGAAAAGAATTTTTGAAAGACAGGTACTGCCAAATCTCACTGAAGAAGAACTAAATAATATGACTAGTGTCCTATCTATTAAAGGCACTGAATTTGTGATTGAAACCTTTCCAACAATAAACCCTTCCAACAGTGAAAGTTCCAGATGGCTTTACTGGCAAATTTTACCATACATTTGTTGGTTGCAAATTCGGGGAGCTTCCCAGGTGAACTATGAAAGTGGCCTCCCGTACACAGAGGATAAGGAGAGACTGAAGGAAGAGGCCACTCCAGATCGGTAGGTGGCAAGTTGAATAAGGAAGAGGACTTACTTAAAAGGCTTATCTTGGGGAACCACAAGAGGAGATCTTTGCACCCACCCACAAGAATCTTTAAAGTGTATAGAGAGGGGCGCCTGGGTGGCTCAGTTGGTTAAGCGACTGCCTTCGGCTCAGGTCATGATCCTGGAGTCCCGGGATTGAGTCCCGCATCGGGCTCCCTGCTCGGCAGGGAGTCTGCTTCTCCCTCTGACCCTCCCCCCTCTCCTGCTCTCTCTCTCTCAAATAAATAAATAAAATCTTTTAAATAAATAAATAAATAAATAAATAAAGTGTATAGAGAGGCTTTAATGGGATTCAGTCGCGTACACCAAACAGATGGTCTTAGCACCACATCCATCAGTCTCTCAAGGCTGCCTCCTTGGAAATGGTTCTCACTATGGGAACAAAGGTGGAGGGGGCAGGGCATATACTCTAAGGACAGGGAAGGAGGGAAGGAGTCTCTGCTTGCCTGGATTCAGGTCATGGGTCAACTGGCAATCATGTCCTCTCAATGACCTCCTCCCAATATTTAAGGAAGAAATTCTACCAATTCTACACAAACTACTCAGAGTAGTCCAAAGTGTCAAACCTTTCAAAAATTGGATTGGTACTTGATAACTGAGAGAGAGAGCATAGGTTGTCATCAAGTCATTTTTTTGTCATTAAGACCATCCATTGGCAAACATTTTGGGGTACCTTCATTTTAACTATTTATAAATGTATTTATACATTTTGACAAATATGCTTTTAATTTCAATGGTAGATTTATTGAAGCCTGTTCAATGCAATCATGATTATCCACTATGCAAGGAATTATTTGGTTGTACAACAAAATCAATTCCAAGTATATATCTGCTCTGTTGATTTCTTAATTTAGTAAGAACATTGCTTTTGCCATACAATGTGCTCCATCAAAATTGTTTGTATATCATCACCAGAGAAGCAAGTGATTTATATCTTCCTTTTTAAAATTTTGGAGTGAATTTGCAGAACACTCATATTCATGCCATATTAATGTTCACCCATCACATAATGAACTTCAGAAAGATTTACTTTGACTCCATGAGTTGGATGGGAAAAACAAAGAAACAAACAAACAAACAAACCCGTATTGGAATTAACAAATACCATATTTGAGGCATCTAATGACAACAATTTAAAACCATCATTTAACTGTCTGCAAAGATTTCTTCTGTTAATGTAGCCAACACACTAATAATTATCTTTTACTTTTCATACTGCACAAAGAAACTTGGAGTGGAAAAATAAACAACTTAATTTAGAATAATATGTATTTCATCTACACTAAAAGCCCTGCTCCACACTGTGCTGAGTAAAAACAAACATATATGCTAAATTGTCTTTAGGCAGACTTGTTAAAATTACTTCTAATGGGGGGCGCCTGGGTGGCTCAGTCGTTAAGCGTCTGCCTTCGGCTCAGGTCATGATCTCAGGGTCCTGGGATCGAGCCCCGCGTCGGGCTCCTCGCTCCGCGGGAAGCCTGCTTCTCCCTCTCACACTCCCCTGCTTGTGTTCCCTCTCTTGCTGTCTCTCTCTCTGTCAAATAAATAAATAAATAAATAAAATCTTTAAAAAAAAAAAATTACTTCTAATGGTTTAAGTAGATGCTGAGGCAGATTGATGTTTTTTGTTTTTCATGTGGTCAGTGCTATTACGATTGACTCCCATGATGGAAGGTAAATACCATCAAATATTTTGTGCAAATTTCATATTCATCCTCTACTTCATTGAGAAACGTAAATGTGGCACTTGATTTTTTGGTTAAACTTTTATTTTCATTGCTACTGAAAGGGTTTATTTAAGTTAAAATACAGTCACAGATACAATAAATGGCAAAACCACTGTTCAAACTCTTCTCTATTCCAGGGATCAGCAAACTTTCCTTGTAAAGGCCAGATATTTTAAGCTTTGCAGGTCACATGGTCTCTGTCACAACTCACTTCTGCCTTTGCAACACAAAAGCAGCCAGGGACTATATATAAAATGTTGATTAAGGGAAAAACTTGCAACTAGCAGGTAAATAAGTTCTGGAGATCTAATGCACAGCATAGCAATTACAGTTAACAATACTGTATTATTAACTTTAAAGTTGCTAAGAAACTAGATCTTACTTATTCTCACCATAAAAAAAGAAATGATAATTAAGTGAAATGATAGAGGTGGTAAAGCTACAGTGGCAATCATATTGCAACATAAAAATGTATCAAACCAGGGGCGCCTGGGTGGTTCAGTTGTTAAGCATCTGCCTTCGGCTCAGGTCATGATCCGGGGGTCCTGGGATCAAGACCCGCATCGGGCTCCCTGCTCCGCGGGAAGCCTGCTTCTCCCTCTCCCACTCCCCTTGCTTGTGTTCCCTCTCTCGCTGTGTCTCTCTCTGTCAAATAAATAAAATCTTTAAAAAAAAATGTATCAAACCAACAGATTGTACAACATTACATTTCAGTTATAACACAATTAAAAAATTTAAAAAGAGTGAACATGGATGAGTTCCAATAGAACTTTATGGATACTGAAAAGTGATCTATGTAATTATTGCATGTCATGAAATATTGTTCTTCCTTCCATTTTTGCCAACCATTCCTAATGGTGAAGGCTATTCTTTATTTTTAAAGTTTTCAAAGTCCAGTTAGTTAACATAGAGTGTAATCTTAGTTTCACATGTAAAATATAGTGATTCAACGCTTCCATACAATAACTGGTGTTCATCCCAAGTGCACTTGGGAAAGGCCATTCTTAGTTTGCAGGTGGTACCAAAATTTTCAGCAGCTCAGATTTCAGCAGCTTTACCATGGCTCATGCATGGTAATTTGCTGACCCCTTCACTATACACTCTCCAGATTAGGCTTTTATTTCCCCATAATGTAATGTCCTAGATGAATCTGGATGGATGGTCCTAATAGTTACAGGTCAAAGTTGACAGCATCGCACAGGAAAGATTTTGTAAGCAAGCCAAGATTTTTGGAAGCTTGGAATAATACATTATGACAGTGTCAGAGGTGGCCCTGAAGGACCCAGCAGTTCGGGAAAGATTCCCAGTAGGGGCAGGGAAAGATTACTCCCATAGATTTGTAGGCTCAGGATATGGGAAAGTGGGAGTTGGGGCAGCTGAGAGAGAACTGGGCCATCTGAGATATGCCTAGTGGTTGCCACCGCTAAGGAGATACTTTATTTGATCTCTTCATCTCTCTCAGAAATACCAAGGGGATTTTCATCTCAGACACTGTTGCCTTGCATCCAGTGGACATACACAGATGTCTATTTTTCTGGAAAGTTTTTCTAGTTCACTCCATGCATTTTTTTTACTCCTTCTTCTGGCCTACTTCTACACTCTATATAGTTGTTATAGTGGGTCTCACAGGTTATTGTACTCATGTTGGCCTCTCCAACTAGACTGAGCTCCTTAAAACTAGGGGCAGTCCTCTATGTGTCTCTGTAACTCCAGGACCTATGACAGTGCTTGACACTGAGTTAAGAACTTCATAAATATCTGTTGTGCAAAACCTAATTATAATATGGATATGATTTTGAATTCTGCCTTTGTCACTCACTATTATAAGCATTTCATTTGGCTTTATTGTCTTCATAATTATAATTTCAATGGCTGCAGAAAAGCCCATCAAGTTCATGTATCATAATTTGGTATATTATCTCTGTTTTGTACATTGAAGCTATCTTCACATTTTTGCTATTCATTATATAGTTAATTAGATATTACTTTTTTTTGAATTTGGAAAGCTTGAAGGCATGCTTTGGATTACTCCTGTTTCTTAAAAAATTCCTATCATGGAATTTGACTGCTTTTCCATAAAGACATTTTCTTGTCATTCAAATAAATATTTTTATTATATTATATTATATATATAATATTGGTTATATAAATATATTATGTATTTTATATATGTATATATTTATGTATTATACAATTATATATTATAATACTAATATATAA
Source organism: Neomonachus schauinslandi (assembly GCF_002201575.2). Lineage (NCBI taxonomy): Eukaryota > Metazoa > Chordata > Mammalia > Carnivora > Phocidae > Neomonachus > Neomonachus schauinslandi. The sequence goes on from NC_058406.1 coordinate 182,274,340, forward strand.
TTATAAACATATAATATTATATTTTATTATATATAATATATATAATATTATAAGTAAGAATATGTGTATATGAACAAGTACTATTTAATATATATAAATATATACAAATATATAAACAGGGGCACCTGGGTGGCTCAGTCGGTTAAGCATCTGATTCTTAGTTTTGGCTCAGGTCCTGATCTCAGGGTCGTGAGATCAAGCCTCATGTTGGGCTCTTTGCTTAGTGCTGAGTCTATTTAAGCCTCTCTCCCTCTCCCTCTGCCCCTCCACCCCTCACATAAATAAACCTTAAACAAACCCAAATATATATACATACATATATATAAAATTAGAAGTAAATATATATAATATAAATTATAGGTAAGAATTTTTTTATTGAGGTATAATTGACATACAAGGAATATTTAGCTATATACATGAATATAAGAGATGTTTACCATTTAAATTAGAAAAAAATATTGCAAAAAGAAAGACCTTATAATCAAGTTGGAAAAGTCTGAAGCAAAGGGTTCAATCTGCCCAACCTCCGCTAGGAAAAACTGAGCATCAGGGGCGCCTGGGTGGCTCAGTGGTTAAGCGTCTGCCTTCGGCTCAGGTCATGATCCATGGGTCCTGGGATCGAGCCCCGCATAGGGCTCCCTGCTCAGCGGGAAGCCTGCTTCTCCCTCTCCCACTCCCCCTGCTTGTGTTCCCTCTCTCTCGCTGTGTCTCTCTGTCAAATAAATAAATAAAATCTTAAAAAAAAAAATTAAAAAAAAAAAAGAAAAGCTGAGCATCAGAGATAGAAAAGAGTCTGTCTCTGGATGTACTATCCTGAATGTGCCAGATCTCCTTTGATCTCAGAATGTAAGCAGGGCTGGGCCTGGTTAGTGCTTGGATGGGTGATAGGAAAGAGTCCATCAGCTTGGGAACACAATCTTCAATAATCATCATCTAGAATTCAAGGGGCCAGCTGAGGGACATACAATTTTCTTTCTTTTCTAATCCATTTAATCCAAATAGTTGGCTAGAAGTTTAAATTGCTTATATGTAATTATCAAATTTCAAAAATCATTACCAGTAATCCATTTTTAAACAATGTTATTAAATTATAATTTACATACAGTAAACCAAACCTATTGTATTGAAAATGTACAATGGGATAAGTTTTGACATATGTATATGCACATGAAACCATCATCAGAATCAAGACTATGAACAACCCTGTCACCCCCCAAAACTTCCTTGTGTCTCCATATTCTCTCCTTCCAACCTCTCCCTGGACCCCCTCATAACCAGACCACCACTTTCCTGCTACTGGTCACCATGGATTTGTTTGACTTTTCTAGAATTTTATATAAATGGAGACTTAGAGTATTATTCCTTTGGTCTGGCTTACTGTGTGCCAGCAACTATAATAAACATGTTTATATATATTACTATGTCACTGATTTTAGAGAATGTCAAACTCTTTAGATGGAACATGACAAGAGACAGGTTTGACATTCTGCTCTGAAAGTAAGAGTCTTACCTGAATTATCCTATTTTATGGCTCTCCCACACTCAGACTATGGAGATGGTCTCTGAGAACTGGAAAAAGTAACCAGCTCTTGTTTGTGTAGTACTTATCCCAAAACTTTGTATCTAGTCCTGCAAAGCATATTTGTGTTGATTTAAACCAAATTGATATGAACTGAATTTAGAGGAATGGATAGAGTGCTATCCAACAACTCATGCATTCCCAGTTTAAGAAATGTTACACGGAAGAATAATCAGTCACACTGAATGGTCTTGATTTCTCACAAGCCTGGAAACATGAACTCAAAAGTTGGTCCCCAAAGTATGTGTTAGCACTCATTTATTTAGGTCATCAAACAAGTGATCCAGAATATTCTCCTATGATTTTTTTCTTAATATCAACAGTTTTTATTTTAATTGAACACTAGAACTTTTGAGACCCTGAGAATATATTTACATATCCAGGTTTCAGAAATACTGACATAGAGAAGATGTGAGTCTAACCAAGTGAGAAATGAGAGGGATTCCAAAGACATGGGTAGAGGACAGGGAAGCCAGATAGAACATCACATAGCGTTTGAAGTTTGACCTCAGTAAGATTCTTTCAGTCATTATTTTTGCCCTATCTTTGGCAAATCTACATCACTGTGGACCTAAAGACAAGAAGGCTATATGTTTAAGCCACTATTAATCAATGGCTAGCTGTTCAGTCTCAGGCAAGCCATTCATTTCTCAGTCTCAATGGACTTATTTATAAATTGGTAATAACGGTACCTATTTGTCTTATCTCAGGGTTATTTTGAGGAATAAATAGGATAATATATGTGAACTCCTTTGTAAATGAGCACAGATACTGCTAGAAAATTGTCAGAGCATGGCTATTTATCCAGCCCTAGAGCAGTCATCTGGGTGATTGGCTTTATGTACATCCACAGTTTTGGAGCCAGGTACCTTTGGTTCCACTGAGAAGGGTTTCACAGCATTTGATCAACTATAGCTGTTATGCTCATGAGGGTCATCCTGACACATGACTTAACCTGAGGTCAGGCTGGAAACTGACAAGAAGGAAAAGACTCTGGTTACTGACTGAGATGCCCAAAGCAGCTCCGGGTCTTCCCACCACCAGGAAGGGCGTCAGCTGCAGATGACATCCCCCCTGTACTCCGTCCTCAGTGCTGCACTGTTCCCAAGCAGAGGACCTTTTGGTCTTATGCTGCTGTCACAGGTGCTGACAGGAAGCATCACCGGAGTGAAACAAACTAGTGTCAGAACTTCCCCCAAAAGATTTGTAATTGCCTCTCATGACAAGTGCCACAGCCCTCTGAGGATCTTTCAATGTGTCACACTCTTAGAGTCATTTTCTGATGATCTTTTCTGCCAAGTCTTCTTTTGAAAGAAACAGCATAGGCAATCGGCACAGGGATGATCAGAAATGAGTCCTATGTCCTAGTCCTAGAACAGATTCATCAAAGGCGACTGAAGGAAAATCCTGCACTGAGTTACCTGGTGACATAGGCAGCAAAAAGTCTTGTATATCAGGATAGTCCTACAAATGTAAAATGGTGGAAAAGAAGTTATGTTTTTTACCAAAGAGATACAAGTAAAATAATATAGATTTTTTAGTTTAAAAAGCACTTCATTTACATTAATAAATAATATTACTTTTGATAAATATTTTCCAGTGACTATAAAAGCAAATGTATCACACTCTGTCTGTGATGGTGAGTGGCAAACAGAACAGAAATGGTTCCTGTTTGCTTGAAACTTATATCCCAGTGAAGAAGGCACGCATAAATCATACACACATGCACACACACACACATCAGTGTAAATAATGAATGAATAGTTTTTGAGGGGGTCATGAACCCCCCCACCACGTTTTTTTAAAGAAATACATAAGAAAAGTCTCTGCATAAGAAAATTAAACTCCTTACTTGAGCTAAATAGAGATTTATGGTCAAATTCTAGGAGCGGAGTTTAGAACTATGATTCTTTTCTACTTTCTTGCTTTTCTTCCTGTGGAAGCAATCTGTTCTCTTTTGTTCCACAAGCCTGGGGAGAGGCACACCATATTAAAGGTCCCAGGGTTCTTTTGGTCAGAGACTACCAGACATGATTAGGCATTTAGTAGGAGCAGGAGAGAGATATACCCAGATATACCTAGGCAGGGCTGGTATTTAGAGCTACTGGTGTTTGTGTGCATAGAGGGAGGGTAGGAGAGATTGGAGGAAATGGAATCAGGTTCCAACAAATCCTTTCTGACTTTGCTTTAAGATATAGACAGATACATCCACCTCTAACACTTCAAGTCACCCCACCACTATCCAAACCAATGTTGTGTTTCCAAGTCATTGATGCATTCTCAGGTAGAATAAGGATACAAACTATGGTAGAGCACCAAATTTAGGCAACTCCCGTTGTAGTCTTCCAGATGGAAAAAAAGTAACAATTCAAGACATTCAGAAATGTCCAGAAATAGACAACTGAGTACAGCATCCCAGGCAAAATCATCAGTACTCACTTCCTTCTCTATCTCTTGGTGTGATTTCTTCTCGGTCGATGTCATGTTGAGGCAGGGCAACTTCCAAGATTAATTTAGCTAAAAATTAAATCAAAGAGGAGAAATAGAGAGAGATACAGAGATATGAGAGACAGAGAGAGACACACACACAGAGACAGAGAGACAAAGAGACATAGAGAGACCCTTGAATCTTGAACACTTGGCAATCTGGCTGTAGAATCAACACCATTAATATCATTGCAAGGTTGTTGTATGACCAGAATGCAGCCATGCATGGACAAGTCTCTGGTATTGTTAGTGCCCAGCATTTCATACTCAGTGTATGTTCGCTAGCTGTTTCTAAATTCTGTGAATGCCAGTTTAGAAATCAAAATACCTTTCTTCATAGTCTAGTACCTTTCCATTGCAGGTATAAGAGATAATATAAGAAATAACAATAAATGATGGCTGGACTTCCAGAATCTACTAAGACAGAAAGTTATGTGAAATACCACCAGTGTAGCTTCTAGCTACCTGTTCAACTAACACAAATTAGGGTCACTTGAGCTCCTTTCTCTACCAGTGTCTGTTCCAATTATTCTATGCTGAAAACTTCTAAGTGGAGTAGAAAAACAATCATCAAATCCAGAATCATATATTCATAGTTTTAATTCTAGGTCATCTATTTCCTGTCTTTGTGACTTTCAACAAATTACTAACTCTTCTGAGCAGATTTCTTTAATCAGTACAATGAGGACAATATTATGTACTTCATCAGTTCATTGGGACAACTAATTCTGAGAGTGTAGTACAGTGACTGGCATATAGTAGTTTCTATATAAATGGATGTTATATATAAATCTAAATGACAAGGTGGCATAAAGCCTGTCTCTCTAATTTTCTCACTTACTTTGATTCAATTAATTTGCATAGCTTATGATGCTACATTTCCAAAGGTTGATTAAGAATTTTTAAGTATCTATACCTTCCTTTAACATTTGTTAAACAATTTGTTAATTATGCCATTTTAAATGAGCCTGCATTTCATGAATTGTGATCCAATTCAGAACGATACAGTGCAAGGTCGATAAAAACCTTTTTTCAGAGAAATTAAATTCTGATTTTAATGAAGAGACACACTGAAGTGAGTTGATTTCTTTTTTTAAGATTTTATTTATTTATTTGAGAGAGAGAGAGAATGAGCACAAGTGGGGGGGAGGGGCAGAGGAAGAGGGAGAAGCAGACTCCCCACTGAGCAGGGAGACTGATACTGGGCTTGATCCATCCCAGGGCCCTGGGATCATGACCTGAGCCTAAGGCAAACGCTTAACTGACTGAGCTACCCAGGTACCCCTGAGGTGAGTTGATTTCTGATCGCCATCCCTGTGATTGTTGTTATGTATTTTCAAATTCCAATAAGGTCAATTCATCAAAGATTAGGAGGCTCTTGAGTTTAGCTGTCATGAAAATGGATCCTGGTATTAACCATCCTGTGTTTATATTCCACTGTTGCTACTTAATATATCTGCAATTCTTAATATTTCTGTAATCATCTTGGACAAGTTGACCATGAAGTTTTACTCTTGAGTCCTCCCCTACCCCAGCTTGAGTTAGATGTCATACCTCTGTGCTCTTCTGCTCATAAATACCTTTGCAAGTAATATTGTGCATTTGGGGGATAAAACAACAGGATTTTATCCGTGTTTCTACCCTACCAGTAGGTTGGAAGTTATCAGAAGGGATGACTTTATCTCCTAGACTGTCACAGAGGATGTATTCAGTAAATGATTATTGAATGAATGAATGTACATTACACTTGAAAGTAGTAATGATAACACATAGCAGTAACTGTAGTTAGAGCAGTAAAATTATAGTGGTAATGATAATAATGTAAGACAATTAACATTTAATTAGTGTTAAACACTTATAATTTGCCAAGCACTGTTCTAAGGGCTTTAAAGATTTTATTTATTTATTTGACAGAAAGAGACAAAGCAAGAGAATGAACACAAATGGGGAGTGGGAGAGGGAGAAGCAGGCTTCTCGCTGAGCAGGGAACCTGATGTGTGGCTTGATCCCAGGACCCTGGGATCATGACCTGAGCCAGAAGGCAGATGCTTCACGACTGAGCCACCCAGGCGCCCCAGGGCTTTATATTTTTTAATCATATCCCCATTACAACAGTTCTATGAAGTATTTATTTACATTTTTTTTCATTTTATAGATAAGGAATGTGATACAAAGGAAACTTTATAACCTGCCTGGGATCACACAATTAGTAAGTAGTGAAGCTAGGATCAAAATATGTGTGACCTTAATTTTCTGAGGATCCTCAAATGTCCAAGAGTCCAGTTAGTGTTAGGGTTGTATGAATTTCTCCACCTCAGTGCTCTCCAGTGAGGATTCATCTCTAGGATGCAATCCATCTCTGGCTCCATGACTCTCTCCTTTACTCCCTCCTGCATCTCTGTGGTCCTTGGGCCACCCAACTCTATCTCTTGCCTACTCCTTTTGCAGTCACCTTTACTGTGGGTTGTGGTCTCCGGTCCCTTGGGCTCAGACCCTTGTGGTTGTGTGAGTGTGCGGCTGTTGAACCTGCTCCCGCACATTGCTTACTCCCAAACTTGAGGGGAAATCAACTGCAGTCAAGGGGATAATTAGCTGCTGATTACTGCTGATCTATTAATTGGGAAGTGCTGTAAGCCCTATTTAGAGTGATCTGACTAATGAAATCACGGTATCCTTAATCAAGGATTCAGTAATGCTTCTAGCTAGAGGATGGAAATTGGATATATTTCACTGGTGAAAATACTCCTCCCCCTCCACCGTGATGTTTGCTGGATGAGGCTCCTCATCCAAACTCCTGGCCTCAGTCTCCTGCAATTTCTGGTATGTTCTCTTGATTGTATCTGCCCCTAGACTGTTGGTGAGGTAAGGGCAGGTACTCTTGAGTCCCCAGGATCATGCCTCATGCATGATAAGGACTCAAGAAATACAGGTAGGATAAATAAGTGGCCTACCCTAAGCCTTGGTTTTTGCATTTTGTACAAGGAAGAAAATAACAGCTCCTTTGTTACATTATTAGATGTATTTCAGAGAACATATATAATGAGCCTGGCCCCACCATCATATAAGAAGAGGCTGACAGAAGAGAAGTGTTCTTCATGTCATGATTATGTCTTAGGAAGAAAGTATTATATTATAGGTAAATGAAAGAATAAATTACTGAATAAAAGACAAAATCCATTAATTCAGAGGTGACTTATGAGTCTGATCTTCCTGGTTACTACAGATATTAATTGTAACAGATTATGTGTTCCTTTCCTAATAAAACTTACCACCTATTCTCATCTTAGTTATGATGTCGTAACACTTTACCTCTTTAATTTTGTTCTCCCTTGAGGAAGCGTAATGTATAGTGTTTTGTTTTGTTTTGGTTTTTGACCCTTATGTTAGTTACTAACTCATATTCCTCAACACAAACAAATGCTTTTTGAGGAGCTAATATAGGTAGGTCTGTGCTCGTCTGTTTTACTTCTGTCCTGAGAGAGGAGAAGCTAGTATTCTGGGAACGGTGTGTCGGTTGCTTTCATCTTCATCTCACCTCCTTGTAATTGCAGATGTTAAAAACTTGAAAATGGCATTTCACAGACTGCCTTTAACTTGAATTCTGGATATAAGATAATTTCTACCACCTAAGTACGCTTGTATGAGATTTGGCAAGCAGAGCGGGGCAAGGACCATATTTCAGCATAATTTCATTTTTTTCTGACGCCAAGCAAAAATGGGGAATATTATCCCCATTTAACAGATTCCAAACCTATGTCTCTCAGAAATCAATACACAGGTGCAATGTCCTATGGAAGCGAGTGGAAGAGGCAATATTTGAAACTAGAGCTCTCTGACTCCTTTCTCTGGTCCTTTCTTCTATACTTTACTTCAAACTGCCATGTTGGAAAAACAGCATGTAATATTATAATTATCTTTCATCTTTTCATAAGAGATAGACAAACATATGTCTATAGAAATTCCAAGCAGAGGGCGCCTGGGTGGCTCAGTTGGTTAAGTGACTGCCTTCGGCTCAGGTCGTGATCCTGGAGTCCCAGGATCGAGTCCCGCATCGGGCTCCCTGCTTGGCAGGGAGTCTGCTTCTTCCTCTGACCCTCCCCCCCTCATGCTCTATCTCATTCTCTCTCTCAAATAAATAAATAAAATCTAAAAAAAAAAAAAGAAAAGAAAAGAAATTCCAAGCAGAAAGCATTCACAAAATTGGTAAATTAGGGAAAATATCAGGGAAGATAATATCCTCTAAGAAAGTACAGGCTTTCGTTGTACAGATAAAAAAGATGGGAGCACAGGTATGAAAAGATGGACAAACACATGAGAAGAGCACCAGCTCTTCTAAGATTGGGTCTGGGAAGAGCCACTGGAGCATCGCCAGGAAGAGCAGTGTACATAGTTGTGGTTTGCTTGGACCGCCATGACAAAGCACCACCAATGGTGGGGGTTGGGGAGGAGCTTAAACAGAAATGTACTTTCTCACAGTTCTGAAGACTAGAAGTCTGACATGAAGGTGTTGGCAGGGTTGGTTTCACCTGAGGCCTCTCTCCTTGGCTTGTGCATGGCTGTCTTCTTGCTGTGATTTCACTTGGTCTTACTTCTATGTGTGTCTCTGCCCTAATTTCCTCTTCTTATAAAGACACTGGTCATTGGATCATGGTCCACCCCAATGACCTCGTTTTAACATAATTACCTTTTTAAAGACCCTGTCTCCGAATACAATTACATTCTGAAGTAGTGGGGCTAGAACTTCAATATATGAGAGATTAAAGAGGTTTTAACTAGTTTCTAAGTGAGAAGAAATGAGAACTAGCAAATAGCTTCATATATGTTTGTCTTAAGATATATGAAGAATTTAAAATAACTGCATAATGACCACACATTTCTCCTTTTGGAGCGGTGGTTCTCAACAGGAGTGATTTTGCCCCCTCTGAAATATTTGGCAGTCTGGAGACATTTTTTTGGTGTCACAACTGAGAACCTGCTTATGGAATCTGCTGATAGAGATCAGGGATGCTGCTAATTCTTCTATAATGCACAGAACAGCTCCTACAACAAGGAATTATTTGAACCAAAATAGCAATAGGGCTGAGGTTAAGAAACCCTTTTTTCTAGAGTATGAGCATGGTTATTTTGAACTAAACCATATTGAACTGCTACTGAAATAGTTCTTAAATTTTATATGTTTCTAAGAATCCTTAATAAAATAGTTAAAAAATGTAATTTGACAATCTTCATTCCAAAAAAATGTCAATATGGTGTAGCATTTTTTGTTGGGGCCCACATATCTACATTAAAAAAAAAAAAACAGAAACATATAACCGATCCCAAATGATTCCAGTATAAATAATCCATGGATCTTACTTTGAGAAATAGCCCAGGAAGAAATATAGTCTGAATAAGACTATATGCAGCACATTTTTTTCTCATATATCATAATTATTTATGTGTCTATCTCCCATTCTGAAATGCTAAACCAACCATCTTCTATTTATGAAGAACCTCTAACTTTTCAGACACCACAAAGTTTCTGGAAATACAGCAGTAAAGTACTTGGGAAAAGCCTCAACCCTTCTAATTCTTGAAGGTGATCAAACGATCTAGTAGGGTCACCTACTAGTATATGTTGAACATGGGTGTACTGGATTCAACTGCATTTTCTACTTCTGCATCCTATCAGTCCCTAAAGCTGCCCTTCTATACAAGAGTCCCTTGTTGTCAGCTTCTCACTCCTTCCTTAACAGGCCCAGTGTGTACAGTACATGTCTTATATATATTCTTGTAGACCCAGAACATGTACACCTGGACACAAGCATAGCAACATTCTTTCCTAGTAAGTCTTGTTAGTAGACAGGGTATTCGCATGCTGCTTCCAGAAAAGTCCCCACCCATTAGAGTTCATACCTCCAGAGAATCATAAGATTCACAAGCAATATGTCCCATAACCATCATAATTGTAATTCTAGTGGCTGCATAATCTTTCATCCAGTTGAAAAACTAGTGCTTACTTAAACACTTCTTTATTGGTGGGCATTTTATCATTTTGATTTTCAATAAAATAGAAAAACAATAAAGGTTTGAGTATATTCCTTTTTTCCTCTTTTATTTTCCCTTATGATACAATCCTATAAAATTAACCAGATCAAAATGTATCCTGTAATTGATTTAAAAATAAAATCATTTACCTTACTCTCAGCCCTCCAACTTAACAATGACTCAGTGGTGGAGAGAGAAATATATTAATCTCTAAATTGCATAATTCTATTGCAAATCTTTTCCACAATCTTCTTCGCTCCCTGTGTTGTCTGGATGCCTGGCAACAAATCCCGGGGTAAGAGATATTATAAGAAAAAACATATTTTCTCCAAAAATGCTAGCTGGATTCAGTGAAGGTAAAAATCTTTTATTACCAAGAGAATGTCTCATAAACTTTTTATTCATTCATCATAAATGGTTATGAAATTAATGTATAGCTATTTTTATACTTTCAATGGGGTTACTATATTTTCTAATTTTCTATATAAAAATTATCTATTTGTTATTTGACATAGATTCGATATTCTTACCTTGAACTAATAAACTATCAGCCTATAGGACCATTGTTTAGACCAAACTGGTTGGCCAGGTTCATGGAGGCAGGATGTGGGTGAGGACAGAGGGTGGCTGGTATGGACAGCTATTATTTCCATTTGGCATATCAAGAATGAATGCATAGATAGGTTACAAAATTTGCCAACTGTGCACAAATAATTACTGAAGGAATCAAGGATCCAAAGACCTTGCTTCAAAGAAGGAATCCCCCATCCATCCCACACACACACACACAGAGAAAGAAAAAGAGAGGAGGGGTGAAGGGAGAGAACAAGCTCTTTAATTAAAGATGATGTTTTTCCCATGGCTATATTAAGATGTGCTGTTAGGTTTTTCACATCAGGCCAGTAAGCCTAGAGACATAATCTGAGCTTGGCCTGGGGGTGCTGGGGGCTTGTACAGGGTACTTGGGCAAGCTTGTTTAAGATCTTGTTTTCAAACTGCTTTTGATATCTTTGCATCCTACTCCTAACAATCAGCAGGCCCAGAGGAGTGTGCTAGAGGAGTGACTGCTCCTGGGGCGTGGCATTCTCTCAGGCAAATGCAGCTCCGCAGCTGAATATTTGGGGTTTGAGCCCTGGCAAGTCCTGAGTGGAACTTCATGGAACACAAAGACACAGATTCTGCCCTAATTTTCAGTCAGGATGTAGGAGGGAAGCAAAGATGGGGTTGAATTCTGGTAAATGCAGTAAATACAAGACCGCGAGAAGCAGTGTGTAGGTAGCACAGGGAAGTAGGGGAGCCCTGTCCTTTTGAGGCACCGACAGGATTCTCAGGAGCGCTGGCATCTGGGATCGTGCTGAAGGTGGGGAGAAGTTGTCTGGAGAGACAGGTTGTAGAGAAAGTCTTGCCTGAGTGGGGATGAGGTGTGTGGAAAGGTGAGCACCAGTGACGCGCCGTGTTGGGTTAGTGCACTATGGATGGGTAGGGTCCAATGAAACAGGTGAACCATCATTCCCAGTGGGTGAAAAAACCAGTGCTGGGGAGGCACTTTTTTTTTTTCCTTTTCTTTTCATATTTCTTTCCCTTTCATTTGAGTCTCTAGCTCTTTACAAAACTTCTTCCTAATTTCAGTTGCTTTTGGAATCTTTCTGGTAGCAGAGCTTTGGTACTCCACAACCCAAACAGAATCAGAAACTTACTTGATTCTGAGCACCGTCTAAACTCCATTCGTTTTTTTTTTTTTTATTTTTTGTATCCAGTGCTCTGCCTTCTTCGTTATATTGCTGTACTGCTATCCAAGTGAATAACCATTCCTTTTCTGAACACCAGGAAAACGAAGTGGGAGCTCTCACAAACACAACGGGTTCTGCACAAAGCAATCCCGTGTACCACTCTACCATGGAGATTGAAGGGAAGGGGAAAATAAAGAAGAGAGATAATGAAACATTATTTTCTCAGTCATAGGAACTTCAGGGTTTAAAAGTGAAAGCCAGCAGGCATTTAAAAGGAAAAGCACTAGGGGGAATGATTCCATCCTTCCTATCTTATAATCTCATTTTAAAAGAGTGACAGTTGCAAGTTCTCTTTGGCACCAATTGCCTTTCTCTGATCAAGCTCTCTCGTCTCCAACCTTGACAGTCTGTCTCTGGTCAGGTTTATATCTATATCTGCATTCTGCAGCCCTGACAAAAAGTCCTTCGGCATTCAGTGGCTGTTTGTCCCTGAGAGGAGTGAATATCTTGCCACAGTATCTATGTTTCGAATCATTACTTCTTCAAAAAGGTGGGTCCCTAATTATTGGATATTAGATTGCATTCAGGGTAGATTGCATACTCTCTTTTTAACAGATTTGATAATATTTTGTGCAAGAAGGAAAAAAAAATAAATTGTCATGAAAATAACAAGAGACAATATAGGGTATGAGCTGGCATCGGATGAGAATCTTTAAGCAGCCTGATGAATATGAGTTCTTACTCCTAATCAGTCAGACAGCCATGGGTTTGAATCTCAGCTTGCTGTTTAATTAGGCAAATTAACCTTGTTTTTATAGCAACCAGTGCTTTCTTTCATCCTCCCACTCTGCATTTTTAGTTTCAAGCTATGTGTCTGCCTTGCCCCTTATACTATGAGCTTCTAAGGAGAGGAGCGGTGTTCCTATCATCTTGTAACTCCACTATCCAGCTCAATTCATGCTCGAGACTATCCACATGATCTATGCTTAATAAATGAGCAAATCTGTGCTATTGTGTTCCTCTCATTCCTCTTCAGATATATGAAAAAGTTATTGATCCAGTTCCTCAATGTTATTGAATACTTTCTTCTTCCCCTCCCCACTCCAGCACCCTTAGAAAACACTGGTTGGCATGGTTATTCAGGAATCTTTAAAAAGAGAAGAATTTCACCTAACTCTCAACATTGTGTTACCAGCTCAAGGGTAAACAATGGTTAGGCAAATGTAACATTCTCATCTCAATCAGGAAGGATAAAGTTGTAGATAAAGAAGTTGTTCTGCTCTTTGGAAATTTGAGATAATAACATAATTTAGAGTTCGTCATGAATATTGACAGGGACTGCCAAAGAGAACTGATGGTGTTGATTTTCAACACTGTGGTGATCTGGCCCCTAAATATGCAGTCCTTATTTAGTATGGGAAGGACACACTCTACTTACCCTCCACAGTGTTTATCATCAACTTCAATTTTTATTCCAGAGAAGTCTGGGTACTTCATCTTAATTGGTACGGATGAAGCAAATGACACAAGGGGGCTAGCTTGATTTTGCATCACCAATTGGCTCTGTTGAAATTTTTAAACTCTTTTTTGACAATTATAAAATGTTAATTAGGAGCCACAGAAAGGATATGTATTTTATACTTAAAATACATATATATATATATATATATGTATGAAAATACTTAATCTTTCATTTAATTATCAAGTAGAGCATCTATTAAATGTTGGGTGAACTGCTTCCCTGAAGATTCCCAGATCAATAGGATATAGCTATAGTTTTAGAAGAACTTGCAGACTAGTTGGGATGACATATTTAAAACAATGATTGCAAAGGAGGGTGAATAAAACCTTTGGTGACCAGCTATATAAGACTCCAGGATCACACAAATGTATTGATCAACTATGCTCAGGGGAAGGGAGATCAATAAGGCTTCACAGAGAAGAAGCTGCTGAGACTTTAGAATCAGGAGATGATGTCCAAGCTGTACAAAGAGTCTAGGACATTTCAAGAAGAGAAATGAGTGTTTGCAACTCCAAATATAAGAAAAGCATGTGTGTTCTTAGAAGTCTAAGTAAGTAAAGTAGCTGAAGTATAGGGTATATGCAGACAAGCAAATGTAATTGTGGGAGTAGATAGGGTGCAGCTCATAAAGGGATTTGAACAACACACAGAAGAGTTTCAATTATATAGAGATGAAGAAGAGCTGTGCCTGGGGCGCCTGGGTGGCTCAGTTAAGTGTCTGACTTTGGCTCAGGTCCTGATCTCAGGGTCCTGGGATCAAGCTCAGTGGGGAGTCTGCTTTTCCCTCTCCTTATGCCCCTCCCCCACTAGTGCTCTCCTCTCCCTCAAAAAAATAAATAAAATCTTAAAAAAAAAAAGAATAGCTATGCCTCTTTTTTTTTGTTTTCATGTGGAAAGAATGAATCCCCTATCTTTCTAAGTATAACTAATAGAAACACTCAAATTTCTGAATATAGAGGTTCTTGGTCAATGAAGACTTTTTTATTTTATTTTATTTTATTTTATTTATTTTATTTTATTATTTGACACAGAGAGAGAGAGAGAGAGAGAGAGAGAACACAAGCAGGGAGAGCAGGAGAAAGGGAAGCAGGCTCCCTGCTGAGCGGGGAGCACAATGAGGGACTCCATTCCAGGACCCTGGGATCTGAGCTGAAGACAGATGCTTAACCAACTGAGCCACCCAGGCACCCCAATGAAGACTTTCATATAAGTAAGTTCAATTAGCTTTACCAAATTCCTATATGTGACCCAGCTTGAACTTAGCTGATTGGACAACCATAACATGGTCATAGACAGTGAGAATGTATTGAACGCATTATTAATCACTGAGAGAACAGTGTCTAGTGTTCTGGTCTTGAGCTTCGGAATGTATCTTGCTACTAGTTAAAAGTAAAAAGACGAATAATTCATTCCACACAGAGGTTGCAAAATTGCAATGAAAAGGTCACCATTTCATTGGCTGTGAAGCTTTAAAAAAATCATTTTCCTCTAGAGGGGAGGGGAGTGGGAGGCTGGGTTAGCCTGGTGATGGGTATTAAAGAGGGCACGTTCTGCATGGAGCACTGGGTGTTATACGCAAATAATGAATCAGGGGACACTACATCAAAAACTAATGATGTAATGTATGGTGATTAACATAACATAATTTAAAAAAATAAAGAAAAGACTCTCTAAATAAAAAAAAATCATTTTCCAACATTTAAGGATTAGGAAATTTAATACAGACAATATGAGATGAGTCTTCTCTTGGAAAAAGTCATGTTAAGAGTAGCAGATTGTCTCAGGCAACAGTGATGGAGAAATCCAATGGAGCTGTCAGCTTAGATGAAACATGAGTGTTCTAGTTTGCCATGATCCCTTCCACATCTCTTTCCACATGGAAAACGCTATGCTCAGACCAAGTGTCAACTGTCACTTATCATCACTGATGTTTAGTTGATTTTCTTAATTTAGAGTTGCAAGTTACAAGTTGCTGAGCTCAGCCCTCCATTAAATGGAGTGGAGGGAGAGAGTTCTAGATATGCTGAGTATTTTTTAAAAAATAGCATCCTGTATATATATTTCTTAAAGTGAGAAAGAGTTCTCAGATTTAAACATATGACCCAAGTACTCATCTGCTCATGGAATAAACATGAGATAAAGTTGTGAGTGCTGCCCTGATTCATTCATTCCTTTCCATCCTTGCTCACTGTGGGAATTGCTATGATTAACCAAAACTCTCTGGTGTCCATCTCCAACTTGGACCCCAGGTTCAGTCTTACCTACCTGTTCCCTGTCTTGCCTGTGGAACTCTCTGGGCACAGTTCTACCACCACTGAGTTCTAAACCAGAGGTCTCATAGAAAGGAGCAAGGAGCTACCAGGATTGACCTCCAGCAAGTTGGTAAATTTTTTTGTGTTTGGTTTTTCTGTCTTTAAAATACAAATAAAAGTCCTACTTCATTCATTTCATGACACGAGTTTTAAACACCTAGAATGTTGATAAATGTAATAATATCTACAGAATACTTAGCAATCCTAAGCTGATCAATAAGTTGCTCCAACAAATAGTAGCTATATTTGATCAAGACCCTCAAGAACCCTTACATTTGATCATTAAGACCTGATGTATGTTGTTTTAACTAATTATAAAACAATATATAAAAAGGGAGAATGAAGGATTCTTTAAAAATAAAAAAAAATCCTACTCACTTAATTTATCAAAATAAACACATGCAGATGAGGAAACAGACCTAAGAGTCGATAGTTAATTTAAAATTCTACACTCAGGGACACCTAGGTGGCTCAGTCGATTGAGCATCTAACTCTTAGTTCTGGCTCAGGTCATGATCTCAGCGTCCTGGGATGGAGCCCTGTGTCAGGCTCTGCACTGGGCATGGAGCCTACTTAAGACTCTCTCCCTCTCCCTCTGCCCCTCCCCACCCCCGCTCACATGCACACTTTCTCTAAAAAAATAAGATAAACAAGGAAATAAATAAATAAAATAAAATAAAATTCTACATTCTTTCTGTTGTAAATCCTGTAGTCTTTCAGTTACATTGAAAATGTTCCTAACACAAAACTAGTAAATAGTGGGTCAGGACTTGAATCGAGTATGAATGGTATTAGCCATAAGGCTAGAACCTGATTTTACATTTTTTCATGCCTTGTTGGCCTATTAAAATAAAAATCTAATATATGAACAAAGAATAATTTAATGAGTACCATTATTATTTATTAAGAACCACACAGTACCTGACACTTGCTTATAAAGCTAACCTCATTCTCTCCAGACCCCTAAGTCCATGTATTTTTCTCTAAACCAAGATAATTTACTCATTCCATGGTGGCTGGCTTCCTCCAGAACAAGTATTCCAGGAGAAACTAAAAGAAAGCTATAAGACTTCTTATGGTCCAGCTTGAGAAATCCCAGAACATCACATCTCTTGCACTCTATTGGCCAAACCATCATTAAGGCCCACCCCAAGCTCAAGAAGATGGAAATTATACTCCACTCTCAATGAGAGTGGTAGCAACTCATTCGTAGTCATCTTCAAATAATCACAAGGAGTAAATGCATAGTGAAAAGCTTTAAGAAGTTATTTTTTTCATGGTTCTGGAGGCTGAAAGCCTGAGCTCAGGGTACCAGCACAATCAAGTTCTGGTGAGGACTCTTTTCTTGTTTTGCAAATGGCTACCTTCTCATTGTGTCCTCACGTGGCCTTTGGTACGTGTACATGGAGAGAGAAATCGCTCTCTCCCTCTTCCTAGAAGGACACCAGTCCGACCAGATAAGAACCCAGTCCTTGCGATCCCATTTAACCCTAATTATTTCCTTGGAGACCCTTTCTCCAGTTAGAGCCATGTTGGGGGTTAAGGCTTCAATATGTGAGTCTGGAGAAGGAGGCACAATTCAATCCATAGCAAAAGCAGAGAAAGCAAACGAGATCCATATGATATCTGTTGTGCACCTGTATCCAGCCATGCCTGCAACTAATCTACTCAGTCACACCTCAGTAACTGAGAAACCATAAACCATGTTTTGTTTTATAGAAGACAATTTTGACTAGATCTTTTATTTGTAGCAGAAAATGTCCTGGTTGATATGACTGCCGATTATTTAGTGCCACATGACAAGGTCGCCAAAGGCAGGAATGAGATTTATAAGAAGGAATTAGAGTCCTGAAACAGAAGCACAGGCAGGACATGATCACATCAGTGGGTTTGCAGGATCTGAGGACTTAAGGTCTAACCTGATTTAGTTCCCACAGGTAGTCTCTTGCTAGCTTGAGGATACCTTTAGAAAACAAGATACGAACTTTTAAATGTACTGTAGAGACTCTTAAAGCCATTGTTCAGTATCTGAGAAACAAAAGCAAAGGCATGCGACAATGGAATCAAAACACCTTCTGGAATGTAACAGAGATGCCACTAAGAGACTCTTCTGTTTGATTAGATATACATTTATTCACGCAAGTGATTATTTCACATCTGTCTCTTTAGGGAAGAAAAAGAAGAAAAAAAAAACAATGACCAGAGAGACAGAGCAATTTTTGCATACTGGAATACAAAAACACTAGCTTTCACAATAAAAATCTTGGCTTGTATTTAACAGGGGCATGATGTCTCCTGCTTTTCAGAAAGCAGCAACTCCTCCCTATTTATACAGCCCCATCCTCCCTCTGACGATTCACTTCAAAGGAAAGACAGTGGGGGTGAATCAATGGCCCCAAAGGCAAAGACTGGTGTTGTCAAGGGCAAGGAGGGACATAGGGGAGTATCTCCAAACAACAAATGTGACCTCAGGTTCAGTAAGGTGAGATGCCAAGAATAGATGCCCATTAATCCCTGTCACACGGGTCACAGGCATCTCTGTCAACCAAAACATGTGGCTGTCTCCCTAACGGTGTGCGTTCAGCCAGGATATTACAGCACGGACCGCAGTCCATCTCCCGCGCTCCTCCCACGCCTTCTGAACGCATTAGGTCAGCATCCCACTTTATGGAGAGGAAGATGACGCTTGCATACAATACCATGGGAAGGAGATGAAAGCAGTTAAACACAGGCCAGAAAAGCAATGATATTGTATGATACATTAAAGAAGGAAGAAAATTCAGCAAGTGAATACTCTTGAAGCTTTAGTTAATTTACCGAAGTTTATAATCTTTATCTTTGTGTTGCCCATATGACGGTCTTCTCTTCCAAAGGCTCTCTTGGCTGCTTCCTTCCCTGTACTCGGAGATCGCTTCTGATAAAAGCACTCCTTGTGTTGCATATAGGTCTATTGATTAACCCAATGTTTCCCTCCCATACTTCCCATTGCAATAGGTGGCATTTTGTCTTTACAGAAAGCACTGCTTCTTTTATTATTTTTTTAATTTTTAAAGATTTTTTTTAGAGACAGAGCGAGCACAAGCAAGGGGAGGAGCATGGGGGAGAGGGACAAGCCGACTCCTCACTGAGCGGGAGCCAGACTCGGTGCTCCATCCCAGGACCCTGAGATCACGACCTGAGCCTAAGTCAAGGCACTTTACTGACTGAGCCACCCAGAAGCCCCTGTGCTGTTTCCTCTAAAATAAGGTGTGTCTCAGGATAGCCACTCAAAACTATTTGTGCATTTGCATTGCTGAAGTTTCGGGGACCCAATAGCGTTCAGGAGAGGAATCTTTTTTCTCTTTAAAGATTTTTTATTTATTTATTTGACAGAGAGAGAGAGACAGCGAGAGCAGGAACACAAGCAGGGGGAGTGGGAGAGGGAGAAGCAGGCTTCCCGCGGAGCAGGGAGCCCGATGCGGGGCTCGATCCCAGGACCCTGGGATCATGACCTGAGCCGAAGGCGGATGCTAACCGACTGAGCCAGCCATGGAGAGGAACCCTTTAGGAGAGCACATCACGGTCACTGGCTCACTAGCTGGTAGCACTCCCCTTGCCCTGGCCGGACTCACAGGACTCTCACAGGACACTAAATGCGAAGGATTTTGGCAGCAAGACTCTGTTGAATTCCACTTCGGTTTTTGCAGTGCAAAAGTGGGTCCAGGCACAAACTATTACATGATTAAATGAAATAAAATAAACAAATGTGTTAAAATTGTGTATTTTTATCTCACTTGTTGGTTTTCCATGACTAGAACAGCTTTAAGGTTCCTTTATGCACTAAAATTGTATGAATGTTTTTCCAAGTTTCCTTGGTCCCTTTATCCTCAGGAAGCTCATCTTTAAAAAAAAGAGAGAACATTTGTTTTTCACCTTAGAAGAGTATATATAAGTGGCATTAAATATATATGTATTTGAAATGAGATAATATATGTGACATACATGTGTATGAAATTAAGAAGTACCTGCATAAATACATATTGTTCTAACTTACTCTACCCTCCCTTTATTTCTGCCTTGTATTATTTCTCTCTGTTAAAGCCCTGATTTGAAAGTTGCCAAAAATTCTATAGTTTAAATGGCTTCAGATGTGAATAAACATAAATCATGGGATTGAAAATGGCTGGAGTGCGTGGGGGTTAGGTTGGATATTTGAATAAGAACTTGAATTTATTGGAATGTTTGGGGAATTGGGACTCTAGAGATTTGCATTTTCTATGGGTGAACTTTTATATTTCAGTTCTTATCAAATGATTGCAAATATTTAAGTCCCCAGTCTTCCTTCATCAACCTAACTGATTGCATCTTTGCCTAATGACTCTGGGGGCTTCCAGATCTTGGGCTCATCAGTGTTCCCTGTGTGGAATTTGATGTTGGCATGAAAATTTTAGGGGGTTGAGTTAGTTCTCTTCTGAGTTTAGAATGCAGATACCCAGGAACCTGTATGGTTTGGGCAGAATCTCAGTGTATTTATAAAAGACCCAAGGTATCAGAAAATACTGGAGAAATGTGATAATAATATAATATGTACTACTATTTAACTTGCATTATCACATTTATTTCTGAAAACCACATTAGGAGGTTAATGCTATGAAACCCTTTTACAGATATGAGCTACCAGCTTGGGGCAGAGATTCTTAAACACTGGTATGCCTACACAGCACCTGGAGATTTTATTAAAATGCCAATTCTGACTCATATACCTGGGGTAGAGTCTGAGATTCTGCATTTCTAGCAGGCTCCTAGGCAGTGCCAATAATTAACACCTCCAGTAGCGAGGACATTGAGAAATTCCAGCTCCTTACCTAGTTTAAAGCAAGGCTGACATTTGTGACTCTAGACCACTACCCTCGACCACCATCAGGCTCAAAAAACATCTCATGGAGAAGGCTGCAGGTTTTCTTCTTCTTTTTTTTAATTTATTATTTTTTAAGATTTTTATTTATTTTTTGATAGAGAGAGACACATAGAGAAAGGGAACACAAGCAGGGGGAGTGGGAGAGGGAGAAGCAGGCTCCCCACCGAGCGGGGAGCCTGATGCGGGGCTCGATCCCAGGACCCTGGGATCACGACCTGAGCCAAAGGCAGACACTTAACAACTGAGCCACCTAGGCGCCCCATGCAAGTTTTTCTTTATGGTAGACGCTAACCTTGCCCTCGGAGTCCTTTCCTGCCCAGCTGGGACATATACTCACATTTCTTCTCAGCACAAAGCTTCAGACAATTCACTGGTAATCAATCTGTCAGGTTTGGTTTGCAACATGAAGTTTATGCTTTCATAGTGTTATGGTTTTTACTTTGGCCAGAAGACTTGCATATTCATCTTCCTTGAAAAACTGTACATTTGATTGTTTCTAAAAGTGTTACTTTAAAACAAATTCCATGAGAAACATAAATTCTTGTGGCAGTACATAAAAACAAAAGAAAAAAATGGTCTATTAACTCACTATGCAGATACAAAGACTTTGTAGAATTTTCCTGTCCGTGATTATATTGTGAATGAGTTTTGCTTATCTTTTTTTTTCTTTTACAAGATTTGATTAAGTAAAACATAAACTTCTGTGTATGGTAAGTTACATTATTTGTCTCTTTAAAATGAGTCCATATTAAACATATATATATATATATATATATATATATATATAATAAAATGAGTCCATGCTACTCAATAAAGTAGATATATCACAGGTTAATTAAATATTTTCATGTGAGCCCCCCAAATTTTACTGTTAATTGATTTAATTTTTATTCTTAATAATAATACTGTAAATGACATATTTGTGTTAGGCTTTTTTTTTCCTGTACATCAATATTACGCTAGGTTATTGATTTGAACATTCTTAAGTCATTCTCTCTTTTCTTTTGGTTTGTGCTTCAAAAGAGTAGGATTGGCCCCTTAGGATAAGCATTTGGCAGATCTTACATTTTTCATTGATCAGACTGCACACACAATCTCCACTTCCTGCCCTCTGATTCACATTTGGTAGTTTTTATACCCAAACACACATCTTATTTCAGAGATTGTGCTTTAACACAAAAACTTCTGTTTGAAGAGAACTCCAGGTAACAGAAGTAAAATAATTGAAATAATTATCCTTTTCAAACCCTTACTTAAAAAAAAATCACCTCCAAATGAAGTCTCTACTTGAGTTGTACTTCACCATCTTTCCCTGCTGCCTAAGGCTTGATTAATACACAAGAATGTAATTATCTGCTAATTTGGAGTCTCAACTGATTAAAACAGGAAGAACTTGCACAGGTCAGAGGTTATCATGGTGCATAATTAATTGTCCAACACCATCTTAATCAACATCTTTTCAGTTTGAGCATCTTGCATTTCTTGGACAGGAAGGGGGAGGAGAGAAGTGTGATTTAATCAACTATGCCTGAGTTGTCAGAAATGGATTTGGGGAGGCGGCATCCCCCGGTTACTAGAGAAGGAGCTGAAGTGTTTCAGCCTTCAGTGACGGGTTGTGCATTACCAAGTCTGCAAGATACAAAGTGCATTATTGAACACAAGGCTTCTAGTAAGTGGCTCACTGCAACTTGATTAATAAATTGAAGTATTGAATCTGAGAGGGAAAGGTATGCACATATGAATATAGTCTAACTTGACATGAATCATTAGCCACAAAAAGCCATTGATTTTTACCAGTGCTACATTGATGCTGCTATAACCCCTGTGTGTTAAAATATAGAATCTGTCATTTAAAAAAAAAAAATCACAATAATATGACCTTCCACATTTTCATAAGGATGCTATAGGTCAAATAAAATAACAGCAAGGAATATGTTTCAGGCAAGATCTGGGCTTACACACTCAGAGAATCATATTGAATTCTATGTCACGCTCTAAGATAGAGCATGGACTAGCCATTGATTTTCAGCCCTGAGACGGGAAGTCAGTATGCATTTTTATCTCATTTAATCAGCATAACAATGTGGTAAGGTAGAGATTATGTTTCCATGTTGCAGATGAGGAAACTCTCATTCAGAGCAAGTGTTTCCTCTGACCCGAGCTTGGAAGTGGCAAAGCCAAACACCGAACTTGGTGCCCTTTGCTTCTTGCCAGTTCTGGGCACAAGTGCAGTTGGCCGCTGGTGGCAGGCATTTCCACTTTGCTGGATCATTCTTATGCCATGGTTCTTTCATTAGGTTCTTCTCTCCTCTCTTTGTTCCCTGAACTTGCCATAGGCATCTCTGTCTTAAAGTGTTTGGATAATAGTATCAGTAGAGTTCCTGGATCATTTCTCCTGAGGGAGAATTATTGCTATTTTTCCACTTCCACCAATCTGTTTCTCTGAGTGAATGTGAGCTGTCTTAGAGTGCATTTCATGAGTTTTCTTTCTGATACTTCAGAACTTAGATCAGCATCCAGCATATATAATGTATGCAGTAAGTGTTTGTGGAATAAATTAATGAAAACAAGGAATATATGAATGGATGGATACATAAACATGTGGATGGACAGACAGATGGATAATTGGATGAACAGATGGATGGATGGGAGAAAAATAGGCAAGTTTCCAGAGGTAAATTAGTAAGTGGAATATGTTGAATTTACCCTGTGATGCAACATCAGATAAAGGAGAGCTGCAAGTTGCTCTCAAATGTTTAAGGCTTTTGAGAGTTCTCTCCCCTCTGCTGTTCATTGGCCAATCACCTCTCTTATTGATAATGCAGGCAGTGTTAAGGGTTTTCAGTTTATTCCAATGTGGTAATCATTAAAATAATAGTTTTCAGTATTTAATTAGTTGGTGGACAGTTTCAACATTTACATTTTAGAACCAATAGGCTGTATTATATGCATCATTTATATTTGTATAGAAAAATGTGTGTATATATGTGCATATAAGGAATTGGCTCAGACAGTTATGGAAGCAGACAAATCCTAAGTCTGCAGAGTGAGTCAGCAAGCTGGACACCCCAGGGAAACAATGCTCTAGCTCTAGTCCAAATTGGAAGGACTAAGAACAAGGAGAGCCTATGGTATAGTTCCTATCCAAAGGTCAGCAGGCTCATGACTCAGGAAGAGCTGAAGTTTCAGATCAAGCCAGAAGGTAGTAAAAAAGCTGATATTCCAGTTCAAAGACCATTAAGTAGGAAAATTCTCTTTTATTCAGGGGAGAGTCAATCTTTTTGTTCTTTTTTTCCTTGTCCTTCAACTGATTAGATGAGGCCCTCCCCCACATTATGGAAGGCAAACTGCTCTACTCAGTCTACTAATTTAAAGTGGTAATCCCATCCAAAAACATCCACACAGAAGCATCTAGGATAACATTTTACCAAATCTCCGGGCACTGGACAGGTTGATACCTGAAACCAACCATCACATCATATGTTTTCTTAATTCCCTTTCTTTCTCCCTCATTGGTTGAGAAATACACTGAGCAAAAAGTCTGGGAGGCAAAGTAGGTTGGTTTTTTGGAGACTGAAGCTGAGTCAAGCTGAATGATAGCTGAATCTGTTTGTTCGTCAGAGCAGGGAAGAACCAGAGAGGAAATGCAATCTCATTCTACATAAGAAAGTGGTCAAACCAAATAAGCTGCATGCTGTTGTTAAGTCTAAAGTCCATCCAGGGTCAGGACTATGCAGAAAAAGTTAAGTGGTGAAAAGTAGAGCATAAAATGGACTTGCGGAAGAGAACAAGGCAACCGAGGTACGGAAACAGCTGCAAGAATCGGGAGACAATTTTAAGAAATTACAGGGACTCTGGGTTTGGATATGTAACCAGCACAGCACTTTGCACAGAGATTTTTTTTTTGGAGAGCTGAGAACTGTCTCCCTTGTTTACTACCATGTTCCCATTTCTGAGTTATGTTGCTACCTAGAGTACAGGCAAGTATGGGAGGTTTCATTAATGAGTGAGTGAGTGAGCGAGTGAGTGAGTGAGCGAGTGAGTTTATATGTAACAATGATACACTTTCTCCCAGGACTAAGGCAGACTTCAGTATCCTGTCATTGTACAGAGCTGCGCACCACAGCCCTTGTCCTGACTACCTCCTTGACTTTCAGTTAACTGGGAAAATTTCCAGCTTTCTGGGGTTGATTCCCCACCATACCACTATATATTTCCATCTTATGCCAAACTACCCCTTTATAGCACTCCTTACATTTAATGGTATTAATTTGTTTCAATGTCTATAAATCCAACTGAAGCCAGGAATCATTCATTCATCAAATATCACCTGGGTGCCTGCAACATGGCAGGGAGGATATAACACTTAGGAAGCCGAGAAGGTCCCTACTACTACATTTTATCAGGGAGAGACAAGAACATGTTTTGAAAATGAAAAGTAAACATGATATATTCAGCAAGTGAGTAATTATAGAAAGGGAATAAAATTATGGAGTATCTGGTGGGGTGCATGATACTGAGTGTCCAGGTGAGCCCTTTGTGAAGTAAATGACAGAAGACTTGAGGAAATGACATTCTTTGCAAACAGATCGATTCCACTAGTTCAAAGCCATAAAGCAAAACCCCTAAGACCAAGCCAAGCTTTTCCATTCAAAGTAAGAAATTTGGATTGTGTTTTTTTTTTTTTTCTTTTTAAAGATTTTATTTACCCATTTGAGAGAGAGAGAATGAGAGACAGAGAGCACGAGAGGGAAGGGGATCAGAGGGAGAAGCAGACCCCCCGCTGAGCAGGGAGCCCGATGTGGGACTCGATCCCGGGACTCCAGGATCATGACCTGAGCTGAAGGCAATCGCTTAACCAACTGAGCCACCCAGGCGCCCAAGGGTTGTGTTTTAAATATGATCCAAGTTATGTCCTTTAAAGTTCACCCTGTCAACAGAGTAGAGGATGGTTGTTGGGGCCCAAGCGAAAAATGAGAGTCAGAATCTTGATCATTCCTGTAATGGTAATCGTTGGTACGGTGCCAGGTCCCTAACAAATGCTTGATATTTGTTAAATGAAATGATTCAATAAATCATTCTCAGAAAGTTAATTCCCTTTTATTGCAGGTCATCCATGCTCATAAAGTTGAGTTTTTTGCTTTTTAACTCAGTCTTATGGAAAAGAAAGCCATCAGAATATATTCAGAATCATAGACCACTTAGGCAAAACTTGCTCTCGCCTTTCTCTCAGAGTCCTGGTCTCCTGTAACACTTAACAGCACTATTGTTTTCCTGCTATATAATTTTTTCTTGTTCATTTTTAAAGTATCTCCTAATATAACACTGCAAAACTAACTGCTATCATAAACACAATTTGGCTAAAACTAAGAAGACTCACACATTTTATTCTCCTATTTTTATTTAATAAAATGCTCTGAATATAGATTAATTTTATTCTTCCAGTATCTGTTATTGTTTTACCTACTTGCAAACACAAAGCAAAGGTTCTTTGATAAATGATTATAAAACTCTCTGGGTTTCCATTTCGTGTTGGCAACATCCTGTTTTCTCACCCCAAACAGAATTTTATGATCTTCTTCAACACAGCTCAGTGGAACTCAGTTAATCCCTGTATCTTTGAGTTTCTTACCAAGTTGACTCTTGGCCTCCATGCTGGTGATCTGGATGTCCTGACGTACCAGGGACTTCCTCAGGTGAGGGTGCTCTGAGCACTGGGCACCAGTTACAGACCTGGAGTGAAAGGGGATTTTTCAGTCAGGGGGAAAAAAAAGGTCTGAGTCCAGAATCTGTCCTTGAAAAGACTTCTCCAAGGTTAATAACACCAAAGATGTGATAAGCTCCCACAGAACATAGGACGGAGAACTAACAGTTCTGCAAAGTGGGAAGCAGTACAAAGTCATGCAGTCTGAAACGAGATTTGGTCATTTATTTATTTTTTAAGTAACAGCTTAATTGACATATAATTGACATAACATAAAATTCACCCCCTTTGAAGTGTACAATCCAATGGTTCTTAGTATATTTACAGAGTTGTGTCAACATCACCACTGTCTAATGGTAAAATTTTTTGGGTCACCCCAAAAGACACACATTACTACTCACTTCTCATTGTATTTTCCTTCCATCCTCTGGAAACCACTAATCTACTTTTCTCTGGGGATTTGCTGATTCTAGAATTTTCGCATAAATGGGATCATACACTATGTGGCCTTTTGCAACTGCCTCCTTTCTCGAAGCGTGTATTTTCAAGATTCATCTATTCTGTAGCACGTACGAGTACTTTATTCCATTTTATTGACAAACAATATTCTATTAGGTAGATATATCACATTTTGTATCTATTTATTAGTTGATACATAGGTGGGTTGTTTCTTTTTTTAAAAATTTTTTATTGTTATGTTAATCACCATACATTACATCGTTAGTTTTAGATGTAGTGTTCCATGATTCATTGTTTGTGCATAACACCCAGTGCTCCATGCAAAACGTGCCCTCTTTAATATCCATCACCAGGCTAACCCATCCTCCCACCAACCTCCCCTCTAGAACCCTCAGTTTTTATCTCAGAGTCAACTGTCTCTCATAGTTCATCTCCCCCTCCGATTCCCCACCTTCATCCTTCCCCTCCTATCTTCTTTTTTTTTTCTTAACATATATTGCATTATTTGTTTCAGAGGTACAGATCTGAGATTCAACAGTCTTGCACAATTCACACTGCTCACCATAGCACATACCCTCCCCAATGTCTATCACCCAGCCACCCAATCTGTCCCACCCCCCACCAGCAACCCTCAGTTTGTTTACTGAGATTAAGAATTCCTTATATCAGTGAGGTCATATGATACATGTCTTTCTCTGATTGACTTATTTCGCTCAGCATAACAGCCTCCAGTTCCATCCACATCATTGCAAATGACAAGATC
Organism: Neomonachus schauinslandi; assembly: GCF_002201575.2. NCBI lineage: Eukaryota > Metazoa > Chordata > Mammalia > Carnivora > Phocidae > Neomonachus > Neomonachus schauinslandi. The sequence continues at coordinate 182,301,820 of NC_058406.1, forward strand.
TCATTCCTTTTGATGGCTGCATAATATTCCATTGTGTATATACCACTTCTTCTTTATCCATTCATCTGTTGATGGACATCTTGGCTCTTTCCACAGTTTGGCTAATATGGACATTGGTGCTATAAACATCAGGGTGCACGTACCCCTTCGGATCCCTACATTTGTATCTTTGGGATAAATACCCAGTAGTGCAATTGCTGGGTGGGATGGTAGCTCTATTTTCAACTTTTTGAGGAACCTCCATCTTCTTTTCCAGAGTGGCTGCACTAGCTTGCATTCCCACCAACAGTGTAGGAGGGTTCCCCTTTTTCCGCATCCCCACCAACATCTGTCATTCCCTGACTTGTTCATTTTAGCCATTCTGACTGGTGTGAGGTGGTATCTCATTGAGGTTTTGATTTTGATTTCCCTGATGCCGAGTGATGTTGAGCACTTTTTCATGTGTCTGTTGGACATTTGGATGTCTTCTTTGGAAACATGTCTGTTCATGTCTTCTGCCCATTTCTTGATTGGATTCTTTGTTCTTTGGGTGTTGAGTTTGATAAGTTCTTTATAGATTTTGGATACTAGCCCTTTATCTGATATGTCATTTGCAAATATCTTCTCCCACTCTGTCGGCTGTCTTTTGGTTTTGTTGACTGTTTCTTTTGCTGTGCAAAAGCTTTTTATCTTGATGAAGTCCCAATAGTTCATTTTTGCCCTTGCTTCCCTTGCCTTTGGTGATGTTTCTAGGAAGAAATTGCTGAGGCTGAGGTCCAAGAGGTTGCTGCCTGTGTTCTCCTTTAGGATTTTGATGGACTCCTGTCTCATATTGAGGTCTTTCAACCATTTGGAGTCTATTTTTGTGTGTGGTGTAAGGAAATGGTCCAGTTTCATTCTTCTGCATGTGGCTGTCCAATTTCCTCAACACCATTTGTTGAAGAGACTGTCTCTCCTCTTTCATTCATGATTTTGTTGATCTGGGTCATTTCTCTTTTCTTTTTGATAAGTCTGGCCAGGGGTTTATCAATCTTTTAATTCTTTCAAAGAACCAGCTCCTACTTTCGTTGATCTGTTCTACTGTTCTTTGGGTTTCTATTTCATTGATTTCTGCTCTGATCTTTATTATTTCTCTTCTCCTGCTGGGTTTAGGCTTTATTTGCTGTTTTTTCTCCAGCTCCTTTAGGTGTAGGGTTAGGTTGTATATTTGAGACCTTTCTTGTTTCTTGAGAAAGCCTGGTATTGCTATATACTTTCCTCTTAGGACTGCCTTTGCTGGATCCCAAAGATTTTGAATAGTTGTGTTTTCATTTTCATTGGTTTCCATGAATTTTTTAAATTCTTCTCTAATTTCCCAGTTGACCCATTCATTCTTTAGTAGGAAGCTCTTTAGCCTCCATGTATTTGAGTTCTTTCCAGCTTTCCTCTTGTGATTGAGTTCTAGTTTCAAAGCATTGTGGTCTGAAAATATGCAGGGAGTGATCCCAATCTTTTGGTACCAGTTGAGACCTGATTTGTGACCTAGGATGTGATCTATTCTGGAGAATGTTCCATGGGGACTAGAGAAGAATGTGTATTCTGTTGCTTTGGGATGGAATGTTCTGAAAATGTCTGTGAAGTCCGTTTGGTCCAGTGTGTCATTTAAAGTCTTTATTTCCTTGTTGATCTTTTGCTTAGATAATCTGTCCATTTCAGTGAGGGGGGTGTTAAAATCCCCCACTATTATTGTATTGTTGTCAATGTGTTTCTTTGCTTTTGTTATTAATTGCTTTATATAATTGGCTGCTCCCATATTAGGGGCATAGATATTTACAATTGTTAGATCTTCTTGTTGGAGAGACCCTTTAAGTCGGATATAGTGTCCTTCCTCATCTCTTATTACAGTCTCTGGTTTAAAATCTAATTTGTCTGATATAAGGATTGCCACCCCAGCTTTCTTTTGGTGTCCATTAGCATGGTAAATGGTTTTCCACTCCCTCACTTTCAATCTGGGGGTGTCTTTGGGTCTAAAATGAGTCTCTTGCAGACAGCATATCTATGGGTCTTGTTTTTTAATCCAATTTGATAGCCTGTGTCTTTTGATTGGGGCAGGTAGCCCATTTACATTCAGGGTAACTATTGAAAGATATGAATTTAGTGCCATTGTATTGCCTGTAAGGTGACTGTTACTGTATATTGTCTGTGTTCCTTTCTGGTCTATGTTGCTTTTAGGCTCTCTCTTTGCTTAGAGGACCCCTTTCAACATTTCTTGTAGGGCTGGTTTCATGTTTGCAAATTCCTTTAGTTTTTGTTTGTCCTGGAAGCTTTTTATCTCTCCTTCTCTTTTCAATGACAGTCTAGCTGGATATAGTATTCTTGCCTGCGTATTTTTCTCATTTAGTGCTCTGAATATATCCTGCCAGTCCTTTCTGGCCTGCCGGGTCTCTGTGGATAGGTCTGTTGCCAATCTAATGTTTCTACCATTGTAGGTTACATATCTCTTCTCCCGAGCTACTTTTAGGATTTTCTCTTTGTCTCTGAGACTCATAAGTTTTACTATTAGATGTCGGGGTGTTGACCTATTTTTATTGATTTGGAGAGGGGTTCTCTGTGCCTCCTGGATTTTGATGCCTGTTTCCTTCCCCAAATTAGGGAAGTTCTCTGCTATAATTTGCTCCATTATACCTTCTGCCCCTCTCTCTCTTTCTTCTTCTTCTGGGATCCCAATTATTCTAATGTTGTTTCATCTTTGGTATCGCTTATCTCTCGAATTCTGCCCTCGTGATCCAGTAGTTGTTTATCTCTCTTTTTCTCAGCTTCTTTATTTTCCATCATTTGGTCTTCTATATCACTGATTCTCTCTTCTGCCTCATTTATGCTAGCAGTTAGCACCCCCATTTTTTATTGCACCTCATTAATAGCCTTTTTGATTTCGACTTGGTTAGGTTTTATATCTTTTATTTCTCCAGAAAGGGTTTCTCTAATAACTTCCATGATTTTTTCAAGCCCAGCTAGTATCTTTAAAATCACGATTCTGAACTCTAGGTCTGATAGCGTACTGATGTCTGTATTGAGTAGGTCCCTGGCAGTCGGTACTGCCTCTTGTTCTTTTTGTTGAGGTGATTTTTTCTGTCTTGTCATTTTGTCCAGAGGAGAATAGATGAACGAGAGAACAAAACACTAACAGGGTAACAACGTCCCCAGAAAATATACTCTAAACAAATCAGAAAAGACTTGAAACTGGGGGAAAAGAAAGGGAAAGAAGGAAAAAGGAAAAAGAAAAAGAAAGAAAAAGAAAAAGATAAAAACAAACAAAACCAGAACAAAACAAAAAAAACAGAATATGGTCAAATATGATCAGGCTGGTGCATAGATCAGTGCCACACACTAGATTTTGGGTGTATTTTGTTCTGTTAGAAGAAAGTGCCTCCCAAAATTTTCAGGAAAAAAAAACTTATATATGTACAAAAATAAGGGTTGCTACGATGAAGGGATAGAATATGACTGTAAAGATAAAAATTATAAAAAATTTTATAAAAGGGAATTCATAAGAAGTTTGGAAAAAGAAAGAAGAGGTTTAAAAAAAGAAAGAAGAAAAAAGAAAAAAAAAGGGGAGAGAATGTGATCAGGCAGGAGACTAGAACAAAGCCATACACTAGAGATTTAGGGTATATTTTGATCTGTTAGAAGAAACTGTATCTCAAAATTTTAAAGAGAGAACAACTTATATATATATGCCAAAAATAAGGGTAACTACTATGAAGGGATAGAATATGACTCTAAAAATGAATAATAAAAATGTTTTTTAAGAAAGGGATTGATAAGATGTTGGTTGAAAAAGGGAAAAAGAAAAATTCAAAAAACAAACACAAAAAAAGTTGAAAAAAATTTAACTTTGAAAGACTGAAGAATCATGGTAAAAAAGCCGTGGATTCTATGTGCATTATTCCCCTAGCGCTGGAGTTCTGCTGTTCTCATTGATGGGTAAACTTGGTCTTGGCCGGTGGTTCTTGCTGATCTTCTGGGGGGGGCCTGTTGCCGTGGTTCCCAAATGTCTTTGCTGGAGGTGGAATTGCCCCACCCTTGCTGGTCCAGGCTAAGTAATCTGCTCGGGTTTGCTCTCGGGGGCTTTTGTTCCCTGCAAGCTTTCCGTCCAGCTTTGGAGGACCAGAGTGAAAACAGCGGCTTCCCAATCTCCGCCCTGTAGGAGCCGGGAACTCAGGGCCCCGCTCCTCAGTGAGCCCCCAGAGAAAAGCAGTCAGTCACTCCCATCTCCCCAGTCTCCGGCCGCACTCTGTGCTCACCCGGCCTGTGACCGAGCATTTCTATCTCTGGCACCCAACCCAGTGTGGAGTCTCCAAACCCAGCAGATCCCTGCGGTGCACTGCGGTGCACTCCCGTGCCATTCCTCCCAGGGGAGGAAGGGGAGTCTCCCCGGATCTGCCGCTTGTTGGGTCCCTGCTGGAGGAGCAGTGGCCAGACTGCCATGGATCATGGTTTATGGCAACCCCGAGCTGAGAGCCTTCTCCTCGGCTCCGTCTCTGCAGCTGGCTTCCCCGCTCCAATCCCTGGGAGCTCTGCCGCACTCAGGCGCCCCTGGTCTTTCTGTGACCCCCAGGGTCCTGAGACCACACTGTCCCGCGAGGGTTCCACCCCCCGCTTAGCCACCGGAGTGACGTCCCTCAGCGGAGCCGACTTCTAAAAGTTCTGATTTTGTGCTCCGCGGCTCTATCACTTGCCAGAAGTGGCCGTCGGAGGCCCCCTTTCCCGCCATCTATCCTCCCAAATATCGCCTCGGATTCCCTTCTCTGCGCATCCTACCTTCCAGAAAGTGGTCGCTTTTCTGATGAGAGAGTTGTTGCTCTTCTTTTCTTCGATCTCCTGTTGAGTTTGTAGGTGTTCAGAATGGTTTGATCCCTATCCAGCTGAATTCCTGAGACCAGATGAAATCCAGGTCTCCTACTCCTCTGCCATCTTTCTCTGCCCCCAGGTGGGGGCAGAGAAATGAATAATAAATGAATAATGCTGCTATGGATATTTGCATACAGGCCTTTGTCAGGACATGTATTTTCAATTTTCTGGCGTGTACCTAAGAGTGAAACTGCTGAATCATATGGTTTAACATTTCAAGAAACTGTCAAACTATGTCTGTGGAGGCTGAAACATTTTGCATTTTCATCAGGAATATATGAGTTTCAATTTCTCTATATCCTCCCCAAATGTTATTGTCTGTCTTCTTGATTTTAACTTTTAGTGAGCGTGAAGCAGTATCTCACTGTATTTTGATGTTCAGTTTCTAGATGACTAATGATTAAGTATCTTTACATGTGTTTATTAGCCATCCATATATTATCTTTGAAGAAATGTCTGTTGAAACACTTTCATCATTTCAATTCGATTAACTATCTTCATTAAGTTGAAAGTGTTCTTTGTATATTCTGGACACAAGTTCCTTATTAGATACATGACTTGAAAATATTTTCTCCTATTTTTTGGGTTGATTTTTCACTTTATCGGTGGTTTCCTTTGAAACACAAACACTTTTTTCTAATTTTCATGAAATTCAGTTTACTTACTTTTTTTTAATTGCTTGTGTTTTTCTTGTGATGTTTACAAAACTAATGCCAAATACGAGGTCATGAAGATTTACTTCTATGTTTTATAGCTTTTGGTCTTATGTTTAGGCCTATGACTCATTTTTATTTAATTGTTGTATGCAGTGTGAGATAGGAGTCCAACCTCATTCTTTCGTCTGTGGATATCCTGTTGTCCCAGCATCATTTGTTGAAATGACTGTCAATTTCCCATCACTTGTCTTGGTACTCTTCTTGATCATCAATGTAATAGTTTATTTTTGGACTCTCAATTCCATTTGATCTGTATGTCCATCCTTATGACAATACTATACTGTCTTGATTACAGTAGCTTTATAATAAGTTTTGAAATCAGGAAGCATGAGTACCTCAAATTTGTTCTTCTTAAAGATTACTTTGGCTATCCTGAGACTCCTGAATTTCCATATGAATTTTAGAATCAGTTTGTCAATTTCTGCAAAAAAGCTACTGGGTATTTTGATAGGGATTATTGCTGGGTATTGTGAGCTTAGTTTGGTTTTTGTTGTTGTTGATGATGTTTTGGTTTCTTACAGTGGAAGTTTATGTTATTGATTAGACATACTTATCTTTAAATATAGGTATTGACAGGTCTAAGTTGCCCATTTAGCACTGCATCCTATAAGTTTAGATGCATCTCATAAGTTTTCGCACATTGTTCTCTTCATTTTCATTCACTTCAAAGTCCTTGATAATTTCCCTTGAGGTTTCTTGTTTGACCCATTGCTTATTTGGGAATATATTGTTTAATTCTCACATATTTTTAAATATCCCAAATATTTTTTTTTCTGGAATTGATTTCTACTTTTATTCCATTCATGTCAGAGAACATACTTTGGCTTCAGTCCTTTTAAATTTATTGAGGTTGTTTTATGGCATAGCATATGGTCTATCTTGAAGAATATTCCATGTACACTTGAGAAGAATGTGTATTCTGCTAATTTTGAGTGAAGAGTCACAGTCTTGCCACTTATTATCTATGTAGTTTTGGAAAACCTATTTATTTAATTAAAGGGGCTCAATTTTTCTCAAACTATTTTCTCAAATAGTTATGTCAATTTGGGGGAATGATAATCTTGTAGAAAATGTTTTATTTTTTTTTTAAAGACTTGATTTATTTATTTGACAGAGAGGGGGAACACAAGTAGGGGGAGTGGGAGAGAGGGAATCTGATGTCGGGCTCAATCCCAGGGACCTGGGATCATGACAAACGCTTAACTGACTGAGCCACCCAGGCGCCCCCAAAATGTTTCGTTGTTGATGTGTTTCTGGATTTGTTTTGTTTTATCTGTTTACTTTTTGAGAATTAAATAACATAATATATGTAATAGAATGTGTGGCCCTACGCGTATGGTAGACTCAGGATAGTTAGTACCATTACTCTACTCCTGTGTAAAATTCACCTTTGAAAAACTGTTTCTCTGTGCAAGCCAACATGGTCTTTCTTAGTGAAATTGTTTCTATGGCAATAAATTGACTTCAGAAGATCTAACGGTTTTCCCTGCTTTTGAAGAAAGGAGATACCTTATTTCCAATAATTGACATAGAGGGAGGGATTGTTTATCTCTTGAAAATATATTAGAAACTCACTGAGAAGTTTTGAATGCTTCAAAAAAGCAAAACTGTTTTGAGCAACCTACATTACAAATCCATAGAACCTGGGTAATACGCAAGCATTAACCATGACCAACTAAGTTTGAGGACGTCATTGTCTATGAGGAGAGACAAAATGTGATAAAAATAAGCCCACAATATTTTACTCTATTCTTCCTGGGCTGAGAATGTCTTCTTCCCATATATCACATGGTAAAAACTACAAAATTTTTAACTCATTTCAACTACTACTTCTTTCATGAAACCTTTCATGATTGAAAATATGAGGCTTCCTTCAAATAAACCAATGATTATTCAATTAAGTCTCTTTAAATAAGCATTTCAATTTGTTTTAAGGTATAATTATTGACTTAATCTATGAAATGGGAATCTGAAAAACAGAGACTGTGTTCTGCATTTCCATGAGCATCTGTGTAGTTTATGTAAATTCTTGTAAGCCCCAGTTTCTAACTCTAAAAAAAAAAATGGAGATGATTATCTCTTCTTAAATTTCTATCACCATGGTCCAAAGGGCCTTATCATTTAGTGAGCAAAAGAATAGAATTCTTTGAATGGACCTAAAAATGTATATCCCTACCAGTGAGAACTTCTGCCTGAATAATTGCAACTATAGTATGCTGACCTAAATCCACTCCAAAAAATACATAATGATTTCATGTTTGAGTCATCTGTTCAGAATAGATTTGGTAAGTGATATAGCATAAAATTAACTTGGAATCTGGAGCCAGTTGTGTTGTTTTTAATTCTTCCTCTGTGGCTGTTGACTTTTGGCTTGTTTTTGCCATCCTTGTGCCTCAGTTTACTTAGCCTTATGAGCCATATTCTAATTATGCCTACTTCATAAGGTTGCTATGAAGACCAAATGAGAAAAACAAGTAAAAAGCTTGTAACAGTGCCAGGCCAAAAGAAAGCACTAAGTCAATGTTAGTTATTATTGTTATTATGATCATTTTTATAGCCATTTTTTAAACCTATCTTAAGTAATACAAATTATTTTTTTCCATTTTTATGATCTCTGGAAATCTAAAGAACCAGACTATGTACCCTTAGACTAATTTGACTGTAAAATTTCTATTAGCTGTCTCAGATTCTGTGACTGAGTGTTGAAGCCCCCCACCAGTGGGTAGGGCCATGGCTCTGGAATAAGCTGACCCAAGGAAGCTAAGCTCAGGTATTTTACTAGAAGTCTTCCAAGATAAGAATACCCAAGTAGTAATCGAGGCTCCCCTCCTAGAAAAATAGTTGAGAGTCAGAACTAGAGTGGAGGTTGTGTTAAATAAGCAGGTGATAGAGTCAAGGTTTGGACTTGAGAAAATCAGAGCATAAGCAAATGTTGTTTCTTTATCCCATCTTTGGGATTGTAGCTCTTTGTACACTTGTGATTAATAAGGTAATTGTTTAGAGTTGTGTATTGTATGTTATGTCTCTTGCAGGGAATGTTAAGCCAGGTAAGGACACAAACTGCCCCTATTTGGTCTATCTCTGTCCCTGTGGTCAGGGCCCAGCATTTGTCATCTGTACATGTGGACTGAATGGATGAAGTACGGTGAATCCTTAGTGATTTAGGAGAAATGACATGGGTATCTAAGGATTCTCCAAATGAACTGGGATTTACATGGTCCTTGCACATGTTTTGTTACCTAAAACAACAAGATTAAGATGGAGGTCTATGAGCCATGGGCACAAGGGGACCAATACCAGACTGTAAGACAGCAATAGAAGCAGAGACATTCCATCGTGTTCAACACCAGATTAAGACTAGTTTGTACTTTAAGAACATCATTACATTTCAAATTGGTCTGGTTTGGGAAATCCCAGTCTGAATTCAGAAGCTCAATCCACTTAGCTTTGTTGTGAGAATTAAATTTGACAATGTATATAAAGAACTTAGTTGAACATAGAGAAAACAGCAACTCGTGGGGACTGGGAAGGAGCTACGTGCTTCTTTCATTTTTGATTTTGAGCTTGTTTCCCATCTCTATTTTCAGAGCTTAACCCAGCAAGCTCAAAATATACATCCAGTAAGTGAATGAATGAGTGCAAAACTGAATGGATGGATGGTTGCATGGATAAATAGATGAGGGAAAAAGTGCCTGCTATTCTAAGATTATTACTTGTTTTCATGTCATGGTAAGGAGAAAGGGTTTGATTAGGACAAGATTCAGTGGACCTCGTGACTTTGCAAAATCCCTGAGAATGAGCATGCGGCCTTCTCTCTGGCCTCATTATGCAGGTCTTGTACACACTTGGGCAGAGTCCAGGTTACACCTGTTCCCATTTTGCACCCAACTGGAAACTGCCCTCTCATGATATCCCTGCTATTAAAAGTCTCTCACTGAAGCTTACAAATCTAGTGTGATCCAGATCAACATGCTCAGACATGTGGAATAGTTCCAATGATCTCAAAGCCAAGCCAAGAATGCCATAATAACCTCTGTGCAGGTAGTGCACAAAGCCAGTGGGACCTGGCTGTTATCAGACTTTAGCTGCTTGCTGGTCTACTACTTGTAATTGGATGTACAATGAAGCTCCTATGAAGCTTTTGTGGATCCCTGAAAAATGATTTATTGGCTTCTCTTTACTCTCTGTAAGGTTTCCTGACATTTGTCAAACATTCAGCAAATATTTACTAGTACACATTGTTTGTGGGGCCTTGGGATAATATCTTAGTTTAACAAATTTGATTCTCCAATTGGAGAATTGTCCTCTTGGATAGGATGAAAACAAGACTTAAAAAATAGGTAGTACAAATATGGCATGATCATTCATACAAGAGAAGCATAACAAACTACTGAGTTACTATTATGCCAATATTTATTTCTTATACTAAAAATAACTGCTATTCGCATATTACATATTCACTTTTAGAAAACATTTCAATTAGTTTTGGATGTGAGATTCTCACAATATAAAAGGACTATTATCTCCATATTTTTCACATGAGAATGTAGTCTCAGAGAAGTTCTGTGAATTACCCAGAATGGGAAGTAGTGAATGACAACTGGGTTCAAGACCCAGTCTTCTGACTTTAAGTGCAGTGCTCTTTCCAGAGTTCCTTATTTCCTCATGATTGCACCATTTTGAGGATCCCCCCCGAGCACCTGGCACTGTGCCTTGCAGGTATGTAATATATGGACCAACTCAGTGGACTTTGAGATTCTGTTAGGCTTGACTGGGAATCCTGGGGGGTCTAACTTACCAACTGGACAGACTTGTCTGTAAGTGATTTGAGCCTCCTGCCCCTTATCTGCAAGATATAGCTCTACACTTATGATGACAAAAATGAAATAGTAAAATTATAAATAAAAAAATAAAGTTCAGGGGCACTTGGCTGGCTTAGTCAGTATAGCAAGTGACTTTTGATCTCAGGTTCATGAGTTTGAGCCCCACATTGGGCATAGAGATTACTTGAAAAAAATGTTTCACTACCAATTGAAGAAACCAAAGGATAAATATCTCATTGTATGCTGAGGATTAAATGCCAAAGTATATAAACACTGCAGCATACTTCCTGAGTTTATGGAGGGAATTCTTCAAAAATGTGTTTCCTTTATTTTCCTTTGTACACTTTCTTTCAAATTGAGGCAACGAACTCTGAGCAGTCTCCTTGTTTCTAAGTTCTATGATGCTACTTTTGTTCTGTGTTGTTTGCACAAGAAAGAATAGGAATTTGTGTCATTTGAGAGACTCAAGTTCAGAGAGCTGGCACCAAAGCAGAAGCCAGGTCCCCTAACTGGAAACACAGCAGCCTCCCAGCCCCTGTGCTTTGACCAAGGTACAGCAGAGGAATCCATCCATTCTGCAATGAGCCCATATGTTTTCCTAGATGGCTTCAATCCTTGTTGAAAAGCTGATGGTCTAGAGGTGATTAAATGATTAATGGTGACAGTGCTGGACTGAGAGCCCTTTATATCTCTTCCGATATCTTTTTCAACTGACAGTCTGGGCAACCAATGCCAAGATCACCAAGGTAGTGACAATTTTTCTTATAAGCCATTTCTTGAGGACTTCAAACCCTTCTGTGCTGGATGATGTGGCTATATCTCTTAGAAACATGATAGCTTCTTTCCCCATTTGCTCACGTCCATTAATTTCTCCATTCTGTATGTAAAATACTTTCAGGAGAGGTAATGGGATTAAATCTTTTCCAGAGTTTGTTGTTTGCTAGATACTGTCCCAGCTGGAGACACTGTGCAAAGTTCGGTGTCGAACATATAAATGCTGCACTTAATATACAGTACCCACAGTCCCCTATATTGCTTTTTTTTAGTAGAACATGATCACCTAGTGACTATTACTAAAGAGTTCTCTTAAGTATTATAATCCACATTGACACCTGCATTGGGTGCTTGATTCAATCACTTGACGTGATCTTGGGTGATTCATAACAGGTATGGACATCAGCAGTACAGTTTGCTGAGAAGGATGGCTTTAGCCCCGCCCATTCTCAGCATTGCTATGCCCACCCAGCCCGGTGTGCTTGGCATTCAGTGACCCCCTGCAGCCCTGACTAGACTGGCCTGTCCTTTAGAGCATCATCTTGTCTGTGCACACCCCATCCATCCAGTAATGCTACTTCCCAGTCATGCCCAGAACCCATCGGGTCTTGCCTATTTCACAGAAACAGAAGATTCAAAAAAATATTTGGGAAAAGCCTTTGGAGTGGTGATTCTCTCTCTCTCTCTCTCTCTTTCTCTCTCTTTTCCTTCACCTTCAGCTCCTCCTTTTTTCTCTACCTTTTCCTCCTCTCCACTTATTCCACTTACTCCTATGTGGTGGTGGTGGTGGACAGAAGCAGCAGAGTAAGCTTTGCTCTCGGACTGTCCTTGGTTCAAATCTTACTCTGTTTGGTTACATAAACAAGTGATTTACCTAAACCAGGATATGTTGATCTGCAAAACAGGAAAGATGCACATTTCGAAGGACTGTTTTGAAGAATAAATAGAAACATAAATTCTTATTAGTACAGTTTTGGCACACAGCAATATTTCAATAAACAGAAGCTGTTGTTGTTAATGACTTCATCATTCTTACCTACTACTCACAGATTCTCAGGAGAAACATTCTTGCAATTCTGAATCCAGTCAATTTGAAGCATCACTGAAATCCCCTGCCAAATCAGTATTAGGAAACACATCGACAGGAAATTTGGAAGCTCCGTATTGAAACATTAAATAATTGAATTTGAATAAGAAAAAAATTTGGGAGAAAATCTGTATGTATGCACCACTCTTAAAGATAACCAAAGATATACCAGGGAAGGAAAAAAATCCTGCAAAATCAGTTGGAGACTTCAAAATAGATTTAAGTGGAAGGCCTTTGCACAACTTCACATTTCCTACTTTCTTTTTATTTTCCCTACTTTCTAACTTCTGCAGTTTTAATGCAATTTCATGAAACAACGCCATAAATATTACTAATTAAACTAAATTTGATGATGCACACTAGAAAACCAAATAATGAAACTATATTCCTACTATCTGGCTACGTTTATTTCTTGTAAAATTCCATTCATTTAGTCTAAAAACTATAATCTATTGCTGAAGATACCCTCTCCACTTTTCCTCTCCCCTGGCAAGAAACTAGGGCTTGGGGGGATCTGGTTTTGAGTCTTATTCTAGAGCTAATCCTCTGTAGGATCTCAGGCATGTCACTCTGATCATCTGTAAGGCTGTGTGTATTCCTCCAGGCTATATGAACCATCCTGCCAACAAATGGACCAACCAAATATACAGAAGCAGTTGGTGTTTCTTAGAACCACTATTAATGCTAACACATTTATTTTAGCTCTTTTATCAATGAGTAATTGAATGGAAGCAAAGCCTGAGGACATAAGCTGTAAGTCTCTGTGTACTTTCCTTTATCTTGAGAAGGCAAAAAAAAAAAAAAATTATTTCAGATACTGATCATCATTATCATAACAAAATCATAAACCCAAAAAAATTTCAATAGGAAATAATGGGATTAGTAAGCACTAGGGACTGCACATAGCATGTGAGGAGAAAACCTCTCTGATGGAATAAATGTAACCTGGCAAATGTTGGATGATGACATAAGGAACTCTGGCTCATGACCTTTAGGTGCAAGTGCCCTGAGGCAGAAGAGGTGGTTATTTTAAAGGAGCAAAGTGAAGATCTGTGTGGCTGAAGAACACATAATAGGGAGATTGATGAGACATTTGATTTGAACCAAGAGCCGGTCATAAGGAGCATTGGAAACAAACACTATAAAGAGTTTCGATGTCACCATATTTGTCAAGGGAATTTGCAAGAAAAATTTAAATAGGGGTATGTCATGATTAACCTAGAGTTTAGAAAGTTCATAGTGGTTAAGGAAGATCATGGATTATAGGAGCGAGTTTAACACAAACCTTAGGAGATAAAAAGAGATGATAGTAGCTACCTCTTGGCATGGTAGCTAGGTAGATAATGGTGGCAGGATAGAGGACATATTTTGAAGTTGAGTCTACAGGATTTGTTGTATTGGTCATGACAAAGAGAAGCATCACAAATGATTTCCAGTCCATTTATTGCCCTTATTTTCAGTGATGTTTTTCTTGGATATCGATGGAGTTTGGGTTCTGAAGGAGAAGGGCAGCATGAGCACTGGCTCTACCCACCCCCCACCCCCGACCCCCCATACCCATGAAGCACTCATCCAAGTTCATTTGGCATGGTGTTATTCTTGTCTGGTCCTCACCTGCTATATTTTTCCTTTTGGGATTCCCCATAACCACCCCCCAAAAAGCAGTGCAGCATCACTAACCTACATGGTCCTACCCCTTTCCTCTCCAGTGGAAAATACTCATTTTATGAGAGGTGAATCCTGTGGATGAGTGGAGAAGGTGGGGTATCTCACATAGCGAAGCCTAAGCATTAGACAGGAAAGTCCTCTGTTTGCTGTGCTATGAATCCTGTGATTTTAGGGTAGGGGCAGAAACTGAGGAAAGTATATATCTTCTATCTTCCTTCAATGTTACAGGCTGTCTCTATGTAGATGTCACATAAGCACACACCCTTATATACATGCATTTACTATTCTTGGTTCTGCTAATCTCTAATCTGTACATTTCCTTCTTAATGTTATGTGATTTCATTTTTTTAAAGATGCACGCACGAGTCAGGGGAGGGGCAGAGGGAGAGAGAATCTCAAACAGATCCCGAGCACAGAGCCCAACAAGGGGCTCAGGACTCTGAGGTCATGACGGGAGCCGAAACCAAGAGTCGGACATCAACGGACTGATTTCATTCTTAACATATCAGGCATATATTTTATTGAGGAGATAAGAAATACCGAATCAAAATCTGCACTGAGATTTCTGTGGGCAGATTCTTCATAGTAGTCAACTCTGAGCTCCATGAAACACCTAAGATAAAGGCTAACCTGGAACAGAACAAACACACACTACATAATTATTTGCTTTAATGAGTTGTTTAGGGTTTGCTAAAATTATTATCTGCATTAATTAAATATCAACATACTAGCCAAATTTGGAAGAAAGCACATTTAAAATACATTGCATTTCTTGATTTTCTAATTAAAAATAATTATTCACTCAGTGCAGAAACAGACGAATACAAAATCTAATTTTAATTAAAACTAATGTAAGTGAATTTGTGTAAAAGTGAACTGGCTTTGGAAAGATGACTTTGAATTTTAAATAGAAAAATTAAATGAAATATACTATTACTCTTCTGGTTATAAAATACATACGCTTGCAGTCAGGAAATAAGTTTTTAAAATTACCCCATTTTTTTTTATCTCCATGGATATTTTGATTTGTAAGCAGTCTTACTGCAAGGAATATCTGGTATCTGATAGTCTTCAAGATTTTATTATTTTTTTACTTGATGCAATCTTTCTCTGTATATTATGTTATCTGATTTTTTATAACAACCTTGTGTGGTAAACCAGAAAGTATCTTTGTCCTCATTTTATATGAATCTGACTTATCCAAGGTTAACACAGCATAGCAGTGGCATAGCCAGGACATTAATCCTATAATCCTGTGGGTATTTCCCCCTTTTAATTCCTCTACACTTTATGCTATACCATAGCATGTGCCCCAGGTTTTTCAGGACATTTATATAATCCATGTCACTGTTACCACTAGAATTTTCTTGGCATATGCATACTTGAAGTTACATTTTTGCATTGGAAACTATGGTGACTGTATTACATTACTGAGAAGTAGCATTTACTTAATTAGATAACTCTCTCTCTCTTTTTTTTTTTCCTAAAATCATGTATTGAGTAACTACAAAGTTGCAAGCATCACAGAATAATCAGAAAGAACTTCATTTCAAACAAAAATGTAGGGGGACTTATAAACCAGTGTCATCCATCTCAGTTGATCAATTGGCTTTTCTTGTTTCACTTGGAGAAATGCTCTTTCTACATAATTCTACAGAAAAGACTAACAATTTAACGTATCAGCAGCTCGATGAGATAAGCTGCAACCTTTGACTAATCATCCTGTCACCTGGCTCCTCAATGCTCGAATGCTAGAAATATTAACAAAGATTTAATTTCCACATTAAAATTCTTGTTTGAAATAGTTTAATATTTCTTTCTATCAGTTTGAAAAGATTAATATTTACTGGATCTGCTTTATCTTGAAATCCAATACACTGTGTTCTGAGGACATTATAATTTAGTTGCATTTGACATGCTTTGAGAAGGGCATAGATTATATCCCTGATGTGTGGCATTAAACATTAGGAAAGTGGCCAATATTCCTAAGAGAGAAGAATATCCAGTTATGATTTGTTATTAAAATAATAGTAACTTACAAATGCATTGCTATTGTCTGGGAAGGCATAGAAAAAACACATAGGATAAGGCTTCCACTGAATCATATCAGCTGTGAAAGCAGATAGCCTTTTTTTTTTTAAGATTTTATTTATTTATTTGAAAGAGAGAGGGAGAGAGCATGAGGTGGGGGAGTGGGAGTAGGGAGGGGCAGAGGGAGAGGGAGAAGCAGACTCCCAGCCGAGCAGGGAGCCCAACTTGGAGCTCCAACCCAGGATCCCTGAATCATGACCTGAGTTGAAGGCAGAGGCTTAATGGACTGAGCCACCCAGGTGCCTTGCAGATAGCCTTTTAAACCTGCCTTTTGAAGGTGCTGCTGCTTCTTTTTTTTTTTTTTTTTTCCTAACAGGTAAGGACTTTAATGTAATCATAGTATTATTAGACTCAACAAAATCAAAAGTATTTCCTTAATATCACTGTGTTCAAGTTTTCCTGTTTGAAATGTCTTTTTTTTTTAAGATTTTATTTTTAAGTAATCTCTACCCCCAAAGTGGGTCTTGAACCCATGAGTCCTAGATCAAGAGTTGCATGCTCTACTGACTAAGCCAGCCAAGAGCCACTGAAATATGTCTTTTTACAGCTGTTTCTTTTGTTTTGTTTTTTTTTCCTATTGAATCCAAATATAATTTACCATTTGCATTTGGTTGATTTGTCGACTCAGTCTCTTTCATTTATTTATTTATTTATTTTAAAGATTTTATTTATCTGAGAGAGAGAGAGGGAGTGTGAGCAGGGGAGGGAGGAGGAGTAAAGGAAGAGGGACAAGCTGTCCTCACTGAGCATGGAGTCTGATGTGGGGATCCATCCCAGGACCCTGAGATCACGACCTGAGCTGAAGGCAGATGCTTAACCGACGGAGCCACCCAGGTACTCCAACTCAGTCTCTTTTAATCTATGACAGTTTTCCTTCCCTCCCCCTCCATTTTTTTTTAAACATTTATTTGTTGAACAACTTCAATCTTCTGTAGGGTGGGCAAGGTGCTGCTTCTTACTGCTTGGCTGTCCTGTGGATGAGGGGATAGGCTGAGCAAGTTCAGAGCTGGGGCCTCGTAAGGCTCTGCTACATGGGAGCTGGGAAAACCAATGCCTTGGCATGGATCTCTCTTCTTGGTGACAAGCACGCCGTGTGACCATCACCATCATACCATGATTAAGTATCTGTTTCCTCCTCATTCCTCTTGGAGATCCTCCAAACAGATGGATAATATGTGTGTACTTTTTGGCACTCAGAGAACATTTGTTGAATGAATGAGGCATGAATGAGTGGAGTAGAAGTCATTTTAAGACAGACTATTTTAAATATCCATTTCATTCCCATAATTGGTTGGAAATACTAACATAAGAGTACCTATCTCAAGCACTTGTTTAATTACAAAACAACTGAACAAAGCCCATCATGAAGAAAAGTCTCTAATCAGTGCCCGACCTGTAAGAGGTATGTGAAGTTCTCTCTCACTCTCTCTCTCTTTTCTTTTTTTCCAAGGGACAACCCAAGCCAGTGTGGGCTCTGAGGGTCAGGGGTAGTGGGGTAGGAGAACACAGATTCAAGAAGTCAGAAGGAGGGAAAGAATCACATGCTACAGGCATCTTTACCAAGCTGCAGTTAAGAGCTGAACTATCTGGAGACAGGTCTCAATTGTGCCACAGAAAGATGTCACAAAAACTGTTTTGAGTCAAAAATCTTTGATTATAAAACTCAGTCAGTAATCTTGGCAAAATCACTTAATCTCTCTAGGACTCAGTTTTTGGTTTAGTTTGGTTTGGCTTAAGTTTTTGTTTTTTTTGTTTTTTTCATCTGCTGTAAAAAGAAAGGATTGGACACAAATATATCCTTGGACAACATGGGGGTTTGGGGCATCCGCCCCCCCACACAGTCGAAAAATCAACACCTAACTTTTAACTGTCCAAAAACTCAATTTCTAATAGCCTACTATTAGCCAGAAATCTTACCAATACCATAAACAGTCAATTAACACACATTCAGTATATTATTTGTTTTTGTATTATATACTGTATTCTTACAATACAGTAATCTAGGGAAAAGAAAGTATTATTAAGAAAATCAGGGCCCCAGGGTGCCTCAGTAGGTTAAGCATCTGCCTTTGATTCTGGTCATGGTCCCAGAGTCCTGGAATCAAGTCCAGAGTTGGGAATCCCTGCTAATTGGGGAGTCTGCTTCTCCCTTTCCCTCTGCCCCTCCCCCACTTGTTCTTTCTCTCTCTCTCTCTCTCTCTAATGAATAAATAAAACATTTTTTAAAGAAGAAAGAAAATTATAAGGACAAGGAAATACATTTGTGGTACTGAACTATATTGGAAAACTCCATGTAAAACTGGAATGATGCACTTCAAACCTGTGTTGTTCAAGGGGCAATTTTTTTCTTTTCTTTTTTTATTATGTTCAGTTAGCAATTTTTTTTTCAATTTTTTTCCAGTTTAAATCTCAAATTCACTTTATTTTGATTTAATTCATCAACTCCTGGTATGATTTTTTTTTTCAAAGACTTAGTTTTATTTTATTATGTTATGTTAGTCACCATATCCCATCACCAGTTTTCTATGCAGTGATCCCCAATTCATTGTTTTTGTACAACACCCAGTGCTCCATGCAGTACGTGCCCTCCTTAATACCCACCCCCAGGCTAACCCATCCCCCCACCCCCCTCCCCTCTAACACCCTCAGTTTGTTTCTCAGAGTCCATAGTCTCTCATGGTTCATCTCTCCTTCCAATTCCCCCCCTTCATTTTTCCCTTCCTTCTCCTAATGTTCTCCATGCTATTCCTTATGTTCCACAAATAAGTGAAACCATATGATAATTGACTTTCTCTGCTTGACTTATTTCACTTAGCATAATCTCCTCCAGTCCCATCCATGTTGATGTAAAAGTTGGGTATTCATCCTCTCTGATGGCTGAGTAATATTCTATTGTCTATATGGACCACATCTTCTTTATCCATTCATCTGTTGAAGGGCATCTCACCTCTTCCTACAGTTTGGCTATTGCAGACATTGCTGCTATGAACATTGGGATACATATGGCCCTTCTTTTCACTACATCTGTGTCTTTGGGGTAAATACCCAGGAGTGCAATTGTGGGTCATAAGGTAGCTCTATTTTTAATTTTCTGAGGCATCTCCACACTGTTTTCCAAAGTGGCTGTACCAACTTGCATTCCCAGCAACAGTGTAAGAGGGTTCCCCTTTCTCCACAACCTCTCCAACATTTGTTGTTTCTTGCCTTGGCAATTTTTGCCATTCTAACTGGTGTAAGGTGGTATCTCAATGTGGTTTTGATTTGAATTTCCCTGATGGCTAATGATGATGAACATTTTTTCATGTGTCTGTTAGCCATTTGTATGTCTTCTTCAGAGAAGTGTCTTTTCATATCTTCTGCCCATTTTTTGACTTGATTATTTGTTTTTTGGGTGTTGAGTTTGAGAAGTTCTTTATAGACCTTGGATACCAGCCCTTTATCTGTAGTGTCATTTGCCAATATCTTCTCCCATTCTGTGGGTTGCCTCTTTGTTTTGTTGACTGTTTCCTTTGCTGTGCAGAAGCTTTTTACCTTGATGAAGTCCCAAAAGTTCATTTTTGCTTTTGTTTCACTAACCTCTGATGCCCACTCTCGCCACTATTGTTCAACAGAGTAATAGAAGACCTAGCAACAGCAATCAGACAACAAAAAGAAATAAAAGGTATTCGAATTGGCAAAGAAGAAGTCAAACTCTCTCTTTTCACAGATGACATGATACTTTATGTGGAAAACTCAAAAGACTCCACCCCCAAATTACTAGAACTCATACAACAATTCAGGAATGTGGCAGGACACAAAATCAATGCACAGAAATCAGTTGCTTTCTTATACACTAACAACACAACTGTAGAAAGAGAAATTAGAGAAATGATTCCATTTACAGTAGCACTAAAAACCATAAGATACTTCGGAATAAACCTAACCAGGAGGTAAAGGACTCTAGGAACTACAGAACACTCATGAAAGAAATTGAAGAAGACACAAAAAGATGGAAAAACATGCCATGCTCATGGATCGGAAGAATAAACATTGTTAAAATGTCTATGCTACCCAGAGCAATTTATACCTTCAATGCCATCCCGATCAAAATTCCAATGACATTTTTCAAAGTGCTGGAACAAACAATCCTAAAATTTGTATGGAATCAGAAAAGACCCCAAATCGCCAAGGAAATGTTGAAAAAGAAAAACAAAGCTGGGGGCATCACGTTGCCTGATTTCAAGCTATATTACAAAGCAGTGATCACCAAAACAGCATGGTACTGGCACAAAACAGACATATAGACCAATGCAACAGAATAGCAAGCCCAGATATGGACCCTCAACCCTATGGTCAAATAATCTTCAACAAAGCAGGAAAAAATATGCAATGGAAAAAAGTCTCTTCAATAAATGGTGCTGGGAAAATTGGACAGCCACATGCAGAAGAATGAAACTCGACCATTCTCTAACACCATACACAAAGATAAACTCAAAATGGAGGAAAGACCTCAATGTGAGGCAGGAATCCATCAAAATCCTAGAGGAGAACATAGGC
This sequence comes from Neomonachus schauinslandi, assembly GCF_002201575.2. NCBI lineage: Eukaryota > Metazoa > Chordata > Mammalia > Carnivora > Phocidae > Neomonachus > Neomonachus schauinslandi. Next base: position 182,322,384 of record NC_058406.1, read on the forward strand.
AGTAACTGCCTTGACATTGGCCACAGCAACTTCTTTCAAGATACATCTCCAAAGGCTGGTATGATTTTTTTAATCTATCTCATGTTACAATAGAAAATTTGGGATTAAAATGCATTAGATAATATGGTAGTCCCCTGGAGATAAAGGACAAGTAATTAATTAGCATCATGAAATATAAAGACCTGCAACATGCCATGAGAACACAGAGCCTGCAGCCCCTCCTTCTAGCCTGTGTTGCTTCTTGTGCAAGGGTGCCCTGGCAAAGCTGCATAGAGGTGACCAAGCCTGATTGCTGATCTTGGGAACATCCTGGGAAAATGTATAATGGTTCAAAGTACAAGCATTTTTTTCTCAATAATGGGTTATATGTTATGTACCTACTATATATATTTGGGTCAGCCATGAGCAACATGCCTAAAGTTCAGAAAATGCCAATTAAATTCTGGACATCTGGTAGCCATGGTCCATGGTAAATAGTGTGATAAAACAAGATTGGAAAAGCACCTGGATCCCACATTTTGAAGGACCTTGGATGAATGATCCGAGTTGTGGATTTTCTGTAGTAAATAATAGGGAACCAATGATATTTCTTGTGCAGGTAGTGAAATAACTTATATCGAAAGATGATTCTTGTTTCAGTGTGAGAGCCATAAATTAGTGATTGGAAAGATTACAGTCAGGAAGCCTATTGATAAAGAGAGTTTAAAAAGATAAATCTCCTTGAAAATTAACTCTTCCTTGAACCAAATGTCTGTTCTAATATATGTCATAGATCTCTTCTCCTGGACATAATTTTGATTTGTAATTTAGCTTAACTTAAACCTTATGGCAAAACCTATTATCGCCAGCTTAATGCATGTCACTTCATCAAAAAATTGGGTGCATCTTTTTAAAGTGCTTCTAGGACAGTTACCATATCTTTCTTGCAGTTCTTCCAATTATTTTTTTCTGATAATTTCTGCTGCCCATTGAGTTCGCTTTTTTCCCCATAAATTACTGTTTAGAGTATTTATTGAGCACTTCCTATGCATTAAGTACAAGGCTCAACATTTTGCATACATTATCACATTAATCTTAACAAGAAACCTTTGGGCTTTGCTTCCAAGTTAGGGATAAGGAAACAGAGAAGATTCAAAAGCTTGTATAACTTGGCCAAGGTAAAAAACTCTTTACAAATGAATGAAGTCCAAAGACTACATTCTGTCCAGAAATAAGATCCATGATCTCTTCCTCCTCAGAGCCTGACCCATCTCAAACAGATAAAGGAAATCATATTTTGAGTCAAATTGGAATATTCTCTCTCTCTCTCACACACACACACACACACACACACACTTTTTTTTTGAGAGAGTGAGAGAGCGATGGCTGGGGGAGGGGCAGAGGAAGAGGGAGAGAGAGAATCTTAAGCAGGCTCCATGCTCAGTGCAGAGCCCAACATGGGGCTTGATCCCAGGACCCTGAGATCGTGATCTAAGCCCATACCAAGAGTCAGATGCTTAACGGACTGATCCATCTAGATGCCCCTCACACACACAATTTCTATGTCTCTATGAGACCATCTACCTAATTCTTAGTGTTCTTATATATAAAATGAAGCCAAGAGTATTTATCTACTTGGCTTAGGTTGAGCCTTGTATGAAATAGCAGTTATAGAACAACTAGTACAATGGCAAACTCTAAGAGCTTAGAAATGGCTAGTCCTTTCCCCACCTTGCATCATTTCTTCTGCACCATTCCATACCTCTCTTTGCACCTGAACTCCATTGTGTTTCAATGATCTGTTATAGGTATTTCTTCTCAGGTCTGGCCAGCGGTGGATATTGAGATGGCAAGTAATTTTTCTCATTGATCTTTGTGCGTCCAGTCCTAATTCAATGCCCAGGACATAAGAACTTAGTAAATAATCAATAAATGTTTCAGTGAGTGAGTAAGCAAAGGTATAAATGGAATGCCTTCTCCTGTTTTAGGAGAATTCTGTTGGGTATAATACAGCATCCTGCATGGAGGTGTCAGGGAAGAATCTTAATGCGTGTGTGCACATGAGTCAGAAAGGGGAATGCAGGAAGACCTAGCATGGTCTAGTATTATATATAAAACAAATTAAAGCCAGTACAAACAGAAATCAGATCTGTAGAAAACAGAAAGAACAAAATGCACTGACCAAGAGGACTAGCCAGGCACCAAATTAGTCTCGACATTCCCTGGTTACCATGAGAAAAAGTAAAGTAAGCTAAAATAATTCTGATTATCAGCAAGGAAGACACCTACATAAAAGTTTTCCTGGCACCTAATTATAAAGACATGTCATAAAGGGGGCCTGTCAGATGCTGAATTCAGAGGATTCAGATTCTTTTTTTTTTTTTTTTTTTTTTTGAGGATTCAGATTCTTTAGAGAATTAGAGGCTCAGAGGCACAGCCAGCCTGCGGGCTTCAGAGATCTCACGACAGCACATCTGTGGGAATCATTTTATACCAAGATCATCCCCTCTCTAACCCCAAAATTAGCTTTCTCCTTGACTTATGAAACATCTATCACCCCACATCTTCCTCACATGCATTATCCTGGCACTTAATCCACTTAGATTTAAAGGTGTTCAACCTTCAAGTACCCACCTCTGATATCCTTTCAGATTCTCCCAGAACTCCTCTGTCTCCTGCCTTGGGCATCTGACTTCCTTCTCCCTGGGAAGGAAACTACAACCCTGCCTCATAGATTGCAGATACTTCCTGAGCTTATCTGTTTCTGTAGCTGCCTCCTCTGCAGATCTGTAATTTTCATATTCAGTGCCATAATCCCGAAAACCCAGTACATTGCCTGTCACAGAGCAGGTGCTCAGGACATGTAGTAAATGTGCGGTTGAGGGATCTAGTCTTGTTAACTTCCTGGGGGAACACGGGATCTCATAAATGGGACTTAGTCTTATTTAATGGACAACATACTTGGGAATGTGTCATGAATTGGCTGCCAAAGGATGAATGAAAACTTAGATGCTAATAAGCACATAGGACCCAAGCTGAGAGGAAATTGCCCTCCTTTATCCTACTTAAAGAATAAACTTCAGGCTTCTCAGCCCGATATTTAAATCCCTACATAAGACCCCCAAATATCTCTTTAGTCTCCTTTCACACTGCTTCTGTTCCAACACCTAAGACTCTAGACATAGCAGAATGATTGCCAAGAAATTTGTATTCTTCTCTGCTTTTTAAACCATCTGTTCACACTGCTTTGAAGGATCTTCCTTTTTTTATTGTCCGGTATCTTTAGAACATTTAAAATGACACTTTCTATGTGAAGACTTCCATAATCTTTTGTTAGAATTAACTCCCTCTGGGCTCTTACAGGCATTTTGCTTATACTTATGGATACATTCTTCTTTTGATGTGCCTAATCAGATTTTGTTCTACTAGATTTAGAAATCTTAAAGACAAAGAGCATTAAAAAAAAAAAAAAAAAATCTCCAGACTTCCTCCCACAGCTCACAAGCATCCATCTTAGAGATTTGCATATAAAAAAAATCTCCAGGGGCGCCTGGGTGGCTCATTCGTTAAGCGTCTGCCTTTGGCTCAGGTCATGATCCCAGGGTCCTGGGATCGAGTCCCACATGGGGCTCCCTGCTCAGCGGGGAGCCTGCTTCTCCCTCTCCCACTCCCCCTGCTTGTGTTCCCTCTCGCTATGTCTCTGTCAAATAAATAAAATCTTTAAAAAATAAAAAAAAATTTTTTTTAAACCTCCATAACTATTTATTGAATATATTGACAGGCTTTCAGACTGTCTTTGTGGTACTTGGCTTTTTTCTGCATAATTTTTAAAAATTCTTCATTTAAATTCAACTTAGTTACCATATACTGTATTATTAGTTTCAGGGGTAGAATATAGTGATTCATCAGTTGCATATAACACCCAGTGCTCATTCCATCACATGCCCTTCTTAATGCCCATCACCCAATGACCCCGTCTCCCCCACCTCCCTCCCTTCCAGCAACCCTCAGTTTATCTCCTAGAGTTAAGAGTCTCTTTTGGTTTGCCTCCCTCGCTGTTTTTATCTGATTTTATTTTTCCTTCCCTTCCTCTATGTTAATCTGTTTTCTTTCTTAAATTTCACATATGAGTGGAATCATATGGTATTTTCTTTCCCTAGCTTATTTCACTTAGCATAATACCCTCCAGTTCCATCCACGTCATTGCAAATGGCAATATTTCATTCTTTTTGATGGCTGAGTAATATTCCATTCTATATATATCACATCTTCTTTATCCATTCATCTGTCGATGGACAGCTTGGCTCTTTCCACAGTTTGGCTATTGTGGACATTGTTGCTTTAAACATTGGGGTGCAGGTGCCCCTTTGAATCACTGTTTGTATCCTTTGGATAAATACCTAGTAGTACAATTGCTGGGTCATAGGGTAGCTCTATTTTTAACTTCCTGAGTAACCTCCATACTATTTTCCAGAGTGGTTGCACCAGCTTGCATTCCCACCAGCAGTGTAAGAGGGCTCCCCTTTCTATGCATCCTCGCCAACATCTGTTGTTTCATGAGTTAATTTTAGCCATCCTGCATAATTATTTTATTCATCTTACACTTACTGTTTTAAGTAGGACAGTCTGACCAAAACAGTTTCCATGGAGAATCTGGTGTGAGACTGGGCAGTAGAGGCTGGATTATCTGCCTTGTTAGCAATGGGTGCAATTGAAGATCTTTCTCTCCTCTTGGTTTTCTTCTAACTCTTCTGTTCACTTCTTTTTCCTTTTCTTTTCTTTTTTTGACATATATAAAGCTGTACAGATTCAGTGTATATAACTTGATGAGTTTGGGGATAAGTAAACACCAAGCTACACTGCAAACCATTACCACAACGTATGCCATAAAGCTATCCATCACCTCCAGAAGTTTCCTCCTGCCCTCATCATCGTCATCATCATTTCTTATCATTTGTGGTAAGAAATTTTGTGTGTGTGTGATAGGAAAAGTTAACATAACATATATCCCGTTATCCAATTTTAAAATATACAATTTAATAATGTTTAGGTGCCATCTATACAGTAGATCTCTAGGATTCTGCTCACTTTCATTCAGCCTTCTTGGAAGTATTTTTTTCCTCTACTGGGCCCTTGATATTGGTCCACTCTGGGGCTCTCATGTTCGTGCCTCACTTCATACTCACTTTCTGTATGATCACTTTCTTTCTTCTATTATTAGTCCCATCTCTGGTTCCAAATTAATCTGAGATACTTTGGCTCCCTGAGTGAAAAAAAAGGAATGAAAAGAAACAGAAGAGAATGAAAATAAATAAAAAGGAAAGGAAAGGAAAGAGACAGGAACAAAAAAAAAAAAAAAGAAGCAGATCCAAAGAGAAAGTCAGACTTTCAATGTGGCTGGATGTGTAAAGAGGATAAGCTAAGGAGCTGTAAATGACAATTTCTTCTGTACAAAGTGCAATCCATGAAAGAGGATGCATCATATATAAAAAGATAAAGAGAGGGGCACCTGGGTGGCTCAGTCGTTAAGCATCTACCTTTGGCTCAGGTCGTGATCCCAGGGAGAAAGGATGCAGTCAGAGTGTGAACTTACGGGAATTCATCTTTCAGGACGGAAAGTCAGCCAAATTCAGGAAAGACCTGGAACCAGAAATTGGACTCATGTTAGAAGCCTAATCATGTATCATTCTCTCTCCATTTCTTTTCTCTCTTTATCTTTTTTTTTTTAAGATTTTATTTATTTGACAGAGAGAGAGATAGCAAGAGCAGGAGCACAAACAGGGGGAATGGGAGAGGGAGAAGCAGGCTTCCCGCGGAGCAGGGAGCCCAATGCGGGGCTTGATCCTAGGACCCTGGGATCATGACCTGAGCCAAAGGTAGATGCTTAATGACTGAGCCACCCAGGTGCCCCTCTCTTTATCTTTTTATATATGATGCATCGTCTTTCATGGATTGCACTTTGTACAGAAGAAATATCATTTACAGCTCCTTAGCTTATCCTCTTTACACATCCAGCCACATTGAAAGTCTGACTTTCTCTTTGGATCTGCTTCTTTTTTTTTTTAATTTTTATTTAAATTGTAGTTAGTTAACATACAGTGCAATATTAGTTTCAGGAGTAGAATTTAATGACTCGTCACTTACATATATCACCCAGTGCTCATCACAACAAGTGCACTCCTTAGTACCCATCACCCATCTAGCCCATCCCCCACACTGTTTCTCATTCTTAAGGGAAGAGACTCTGGCATAGCCTGGACTGATTGCCCACTTGTCCAATCAATCCTGGCCAAGTTCATGGGCTCACCCTACACAAAAGGATGCTGGAAACCCACTCCTGTGGATTGGAGATATTTAAGCAGTTCTGAAGAGCCAGGTAGACAGTCCTAAATTATTGTGACTCCAATAATTTCTGTTGTCATCCATGGACTGTTATCAGTCATCACTGAGTGGTTAGCAAAAACTCATCAACTCATTGTTTTAACCTCCTGGGTATTTTGACTGAGGTATCTTACATCACATAAACCTAAAATATTTGAAGTGTGCCTCAATTTCTATTCTGTTATTTGTTCTCTTGCTCTGGTCTGACCAAGAAATCAGGACATTAAATTCTTTCTCATATTTGAATCTAAATATCCACTTGATTACAAGTTTCTTAAAATATATGATACATATAGTATATATATATGAAATATATATATATATATATGTTGCATATATCAGCCATTTGTTTCTTTGAGTTCCCATTAAGCCATTATTTCTCTTTTTTATCTTCTTTTAGTCTTTTAAAATCTTTTTTAAATTTTTTAAAATCATTTTTCCTTTTTTTTAAGAGAGAGAATCTGTGTGCACATGCATATGCAAACGAGGGGGGTACAAGGGGGGAGAGGGAGAGGGAGAGAATCTTAAGCAGGCTCCATGCTCAGCACAGAGCCCGATGCAGGGCTCGATCAGGACCCTGAGATCATGACCTGAGCCGAAATTGAGTCAGACACTAAACCAACTGAGCTACCCAGTCACTCCCAAGGCCGCCATCATTTCTAACTTAAATTCAGTAGTGAAACACATTCTCACTTCCTTCAATCTTTTTGCTTTGGCATATTTTCATATTTTTAGTATATACGCTTTAGAGCAATTTTTTAAAAGCTAAAGATACTTGCAGCTGAAAGCCACAATGCATTTTCTCATCATCTTGTTTGTTATTTATAATAATCCTTTGAAGAAGGTAGGAAAGAAACTCCATTTTATAGAGAAAAAAATAGTCTCTGAGAGATGAACTCACTGACAGTCATATGGCCCGTTAAAGATGAGCATGGGTGCAAATGTCTAATAACATAAAATGTCAAAAATGTGCTTGGCTTAGGCATGGAGGACCTGAAGGGGAGTTACTGGAAGAAAGCAGGAGATTTATTATCAATAAAAATAATGCAACCTCCCCCAGGAGGTGTATTCAACCATTGTTAAATTTTGGTCTGGCGAACCATGAGAGACGATGGACTCTGAAAAACAAACTGAGGGTTCTAGAGGGGAGGGGGGTGGGAGGATGGGTTAGCCTGGTGGTGGGTATTGAGGAGGGCACATTCTGCATGGAGCACTGGGTGTTATGCACAAACAATGAATCATGGAACACTACATCTAAAACTAATGATGTAATGTAGGGGATTAACATAAGAATAAAAAAAAATTTTGGTCTGGAATAAAACCTGACTTATGTTTAAATGGCTGATGAGGATGTTTTCCACTACTAATTTGTATAAGACTCAAATAAGTGAGTGATCCTAAATTCTTTTTTTTTTTTTTTTTTTTTTTAAAGTTTTTTTTTTTTTTTTTGAGGGAGAGAGAGTGAGAGACAGAGAGCATGAGAGGGGGGAGGGTCAGAGGGAGAAGCAGACTCCCTACCGAGCAGGGAGCCAGACGCGGGACTCGATCCCGGGACTCCAGGATCATGACCTGAGCCGAAGGCAGTCGCTTAACCAACTGAGCCACCCAGGCGCCCTGATCCTAAATTCTAAGAACAATTGCAAAGACGTTCTTTCCTCACACTAATTGTGGGAAGCAGTTGGCTTAAACTTAGAATAATTTCACTGTAGTCTGTGATACTCCACTAACCTGACAGGTTACCTTAGGCAGCTTACCTGAACTTTTTAGAATTGTCCTTGTTTTTTAAAAGTGGAGATGTTGAGGGAGCTGCCTCCCACTGCCCACCCCACTCTTGGCTTGCATAATTCCATTTTGGCATTCAGCTAATAAAGTAGAGGTGTTAGTTAAGAGGTGACTTTTTTTTTCTTCCAAAATGACTCATTTTTCCTGATACATGATTTATCCAATCTAGTTCCCAAGAAGAGTTTTTATTTCAGAGTGATGATGGACAGTATGCATTTTACCAGTAATATGTTTCAATAGTTAATGAGCTATGGCTATTTCTAAGAGTGATAGATATATCTTTTGTCTTTCTACAGCTTCAGTAAGAGCACCCTGCTGTAATTCAACCTGACTTAAAAATAAGATGGTCCACTTTTTGTTTAAAGCCAAGTTTCTGAAGCCTCAAATTCTAATAAAATTTGGCTCAAAATTGGAGGTATTTGTAATTGTGTATGTCACTTTTGACTCATAAAGCTTATTGCAATATGAAACTGATATTACCAAACCTCGTTCCTACTTAGGATGAATGACGAGGAACACTGTGTATCGCAAGCCCTGGGTCTTCAGCTCAGATCAGTGCACGCGCAGATGATGGAGCTGGCAAATGTTGAAAGAGGGTGGTCAGTGGCCAGTGCAGGACAGAACATGAAATGAATTATCTTTTATCAGTCTGCCTTTGTGACCTGTTCCTTTTTCCCTGTTCTTTGTTTATCTCTCTTATGACCTCTATTTCCAGATAATACATTCCTTCTTTGGACCCGACAGCATATTTGGATTTTCTGGTGTGATCAGATGTTCTTTGTCCTGTGCCCAGTTGTGTTTTCCTAATCATCCGACTGCTTGAAACTTGCAATAGAAATTGCCCCTGGGACTGGTCAGCTTGGCGAGCCTAATGCCAGGTATTCCATAACCCAAGGACAGAGGATTTGGTGACTACGCACTTTAATCCAAGTGGTCTGTGTAAATGAGATAATGTATCTGAAAACACTTGTAAACTATAGGGAATTAGTTAATTATTTGATGTATAAAACCATCTCTGACTTTACTAACCATATGTATATGAGTATCTGTGTGAGTATACATGCATATGTATATGGACATACATATATCTGTGTATGTGTGCATATGCATGCACATATGTGGGTGTGCATGGCTAGGTTTATATGTGTGTTATATGTGTATGTGTGTATGCATGTATATGCAAATAATTAGGTGCATATTTGTACACATATATTCTGTATGGGCACGCATTTATATTTATCTTTTTGTGTATGTCACAGATTTGCTGAGTTTACTGGATCTTTCCTTGCTGAACAATAATTAACTTGCCCATTTAAACTTCACCTCGACCCACATTAAGAGTACGTCTGTTCATTTCTTGGTTTCTGGTCTCTGCATATTTCTTCTCTCCAAAGGTGGAACTCCCTGAATCCCACATGGAGACAACCCTGCTCATTTCTAAGATAAGTCCTGGTGAAGGGCGTAAAGATTTCTTATGGGCTCTGCTCTCAGAGCGTATGATGTTACTGACAATACTTGAGCAATTCTGTGCTCCATTTAGAGTACCTGGCTTCCCGTCCTGTCACCACATATTTCTAAATCTTCAACTCAGTTTTCTCTAACATCACAATTTTCCCTCTTGCCAGCCCAGCCCCGGCCTGTGGCTGGAATCCAACCCTTACATGAGAACCACATTCCTACTCCACACCTTTATGACTGCATATTACCAGCTCAGGGGTTCTTTTTTTTTTTTTTAATTTTTTATTGTTATGTTAATCACCATACATTACATCATTAGTTTTAGATGAAGTGTTCCATGATTCATTGTTTGTGCATAACACCCAGTGCTCCATGCAGAATGTGCCCTCCTCAATACCCACCACCAGGCTAACCCATCCTCCCACCCCCCTCCCCTCTAGAACCCTCAGTTTGTTTTTTCAGAGTCCA
>NC_058406.1:182332551-182332933 GCF_002201575.2 Neomonachus schauinslandi
AACCCTCAGTTTGTTTTTCAGAGTCCATCGTCTCTCATGGTTCGTCTCCCCCTCCGATTCCCCCCCTTCATTCTTCCCCTCCTGCTATCTTCTTTTTTTTTCTTAACATATATTGCATTATTTGTTTCAGAGGTACAGATCTGAGATTCAACAGTCTTGCACAATTCACCGCGCTTACCAGAGCACATACCCTCCCCAGTGTCTATCACCCAGTCAGCCCATCCCTCCCACCCCACCCCCCACGCCAGCAACCCTCAGTTTGTTTCCTGAGATTAAGAATTCCTCATATCAGTGAGGTCATATGATACATGTCTTTCTCTGATTGACTTATTTCACTCAGCATAACACCCTCCAGTTCCATCCATGTCGTTGCAAATGGCAA
>NC_058406.1:182635330-182705176 GCF_002201575.2 Neomonachus schauinslandi
TTACATAAAGAATACTGCCCCTGAGCTGCAATCAAATCACTCAGCCGTCTGTTGATTTCTCTCATTTCCTGAACATTTCATCCTTTCTCTCATTGTTGTTTGGTCAGACCCAGTCTGGATCTAGCCTCCGTGCTGGGCATAGCCACCTGTGGCTTTGGGCTTCTGATCTCCACCAGGCGGGAAGCTCAGAGGCCACTGGTACCACCATGCTTGTTGCTTGCTGGTTGTTTGGTATTTGTTTGTTGCTTAGTTTTTGGAACAAATTTTGGTTTGGAGTTCCAATGAAAGTAAAGGCAGTCATTAAGTGACCCCTGATCTTCTCTCTCCCACTGTACCATCATTTGCTGGTATGAGCAATTTCTACAGGTTTATGTACAACGATTTACATTTCAGGAGAGGGCTATGAAGTTGACTGCTGCTTATCTTGATGGTGGCGTGGTACATTTGTGTGATGCAGTGGCCAAAGACCCAAGCATGCCTAAGTCAGCTCTTTGGCCCAACTTTGCTCCATGTATGGGTCAAACACATGATGACACCTTCAGGTCGAAGCCCAAATGATGATTGATTTTTAAGTAGGTTTTAGACCCAAACTCTGATTGGAACTTGAGGAAGCGGTCATGCATGGATGTCCATGAAGTAACAGTCTCATGTATTTTATGGGTCTTCTGTGAATTTGATTCCATTTAACCTCATCACGGAAAGCCATACTCTTGATCACTTTAAAGACCTGTTTTTCTTTCTAGACTCATCCAAAGCTACATTGCTTGTGTCCCACCGCTAGGGAACCACACCCATACAACCCTGGAATCCCTCTCACCCTCTCTCTGCTATGGCTTTTTTGAACTTGTATGTAATGTAAAACTGATTAGAAAAACTGGACAAAGACATGACTCCATTTAGTGGGAGTCATGAGTGTCGGGGTTCTTGGCCATTTGAGAGCCCTCTTCAAAGATAAACTCTTCCTTTGAGGCCATGTGGATTGACTCTCTCACCATGGCAAGTGCCTGGCACTATATCAAAAGGAGATTTATTAAATTTAACAGACCAGAATATTATTACATAAAGAATACTGCCCCTGAGCTGCAATCAAATCACTCAGCCGCATTTCAAAATATTTCAAAAAACTCATTTTTTAATAGGTTTTTTTTAATAGGTTTTTTTTTTTTAATGGACAAGAGAGAGACAGTGAGAGAGGGAACACAAGCAGGGGGAGTAGAAGAGGGAGAAGCAGGCTTCTCACCGAGCAGGGAGCCCGATGTGGGGCTAGATCCCAGGGCCCTGGGATCATGACCTGAGCCGAAGGCAGACGCTTAATGACTGAGCCACTCAGGCGCCCCCAAAAAACTGTTATTAATGGCATCCCTGTTTCTTCACTAGAACAAGACCAGTCACAAGGGGAAGATTCTGAAAAAGGAGTATAAAAACAAAATTCCTACATTCTTCCAATGGAACTTGTCACAATACACCCCCAGGATCAGCCATTCCCCACACAATGACCCCATCCCCCATGACAAAGCAGTAGACACATACCAAAAAAAAAAAAATAGGATAGTAGACTATCATTTAGTCTTCATGTAACCTATAGCATTTTCTAACATGAAACATTTGCCCATAAGCCTTGGAAAGAGGTTTTAAGGATCCAGGCTTTGGGGTTTTTATCATCTCTTCTCACCTAAGATAGCTCTACTGTTTTTCTTCGCATCTAAAATTCATAGATCAAGGAAGAGCCCACATTTAATAAACGCTATGTTTCAAGTAGTAAAATAATAAAGGAAATTAAGATTACCACAGGATAAATTAAGAGATGCCAAGCAGCAAAAATAACATTAGCTAGTATAGTTACCATCCCTCCTTCTGCATTCTCAGATCTATTAAATCCTGTGATAACTAGGACTCTCTTCTGGCTGAACTGTTGTCAGAAGGAGCCAGCAATTCTACAGACCCTATCAGATCACACCAGGTCCAGAGCTGATGCAGGTGGCTCTTCCCAGCACAATGTGTCCTTTTAAGGACATGTGCTTCGGATTCCTGAAATCCGATCCTCAGCAGAATGAATGCTGAGAAAGACAGTAGTGCTAGATGATGATGGGACAGAACCTCTGGGTTCTCCAATGAGCAAGTGTCCAAAACCCAGAAGGCAGGTGGAGCCAAGCAAATCTGGGGAAATAGCCTAATCATGGGACTTTGAAGTTCTTTGTGCTTTCCAGCATATTTTGCCCTGCTTCCCTGAACATTCTTGTGTTCTATTTATTGGCATAACAAAACACCTTGATATTTACGCACACAAAACTATAGCAGTATTCATTTTTTCTCATGAAACTGCAATTTTTTAAAGGTTTTATTGATTTGAGAGAGAAAGTGCATGAGAGAGAGCTAGAGAGATTATAAGCAGGGAGAAGCAGACTTTCCGCCGCTGAGCAGGGAGCCAGAAGCGGGGCTTGATCCCAGGACCCTGGGACCAGGACCTGAACTGAAGACAGACACTTAACCAACTGAGCCACCCAGGGGCCCCATGAAACTACAGTTTAAACAGGGATTGGCAGGGGCAGGATTCAACTGGGGCTGGGGCCTGGAGGTGAGACTCCTCCAGATTGGCTCTTCAAGTGGGCTTTCTAACATGGTGGTTTCAGGGCAGGTGGCCTTTTAATATGGCAGCTCGGTGCTCTAAATCCACATCACAAGAGAGAGTAACAAAGACAAGGAGAAACAGGTAGAAGATGTATCCCCTTTCTAATCTAGTCTTGAAGTCATGCTGCATGGCTTCATCCCATTCTATTCATTATAAAGAGTCATAAAGGCCAGCCCATATTCATGGGGAAAGGAACTATCCTTCACTTTTATGGGAGGACCATCAGAAAATTTGGAGGTAAGTTTTAAAACCACCACACCTTGAATCTTAATATGTTAAGATTCTGTGATTCATACTACTTCTGTGTATCTTTTGCCTGATCTTTGAACAGAGCCTGAGAACCTATTCTTTTCATTGTATGATTTTTAATTGGTATACCTGTTGGCAACTATTTATATAGGTGGGGTTTTGCTGTGTCCTTCTAGCAGTTGTGTGCAGGAATCCCACTACTAGGATAATCAGGAGGTCACACTACAGAGAATAAAAACATATAAATATCTGGAGAATATGCCCAGTCACAATTTAGGACACTCGCTTATCGAAAACTTGAAAATGTAGGACAATGTATGTATAATGCATATATAAATAATCCTAAGATGGGTATTTTAGCCGAATGGTTTCTATTTTAGAACACTTGCAAGAAATAATCCTTAGATGATGGCAGAATACCAAGCCCAATGGGATACATATAGAACACACTGGAAAGACTGTTGTTTGTAGGATGTTACCTTCCTGTCAAGATGCCATCATACATAATATAACAACTAATATTTGTTGAGTACTTCCTATGAGCCAGTCATTTGTACATAGGAAGAACTCAACAAATATTTTTTGAATAAAAGGAAACACAAGACAAAGAAAATAAAATAAATATTGCTGTCTTCTTTTGACCTTCCTGGAATTTCCTGGAGCCTCATCAGATTAGGTTGAAAGCCAAGTACTGAGCTCTAGGAACAATTTTATGTGGGAGATAGCCCCCACAAGGAAATGTAAAAGAGGCCGAACAGAGGTATGTACAAAATTCCATACTAGACAAACGTGGCAGGGAGACACCTGCCTGTGGTTGCCAGGGAAGACCATTTTATGAAGGACAAATGAAGCAGAGAGAGGACAAAATGCCCCCTGTGTCTCAGAACCAGCTGATTCTGGAGGACTCAGGATTAACCTACACAGTATGATTCAAGCCATTCATGAGTGAGTGGTCTCTATGGATGAATGCTATCACTTTATGGATGCCCAAATTGGTCTGCTGGATGCCAGAAGAAAACACTACAACTTTCATTTACATTTCTCTCACTTTCAAAAATTAAAATATTTCATATGTTCATATATATGAATATGTATGGTAATACATTAAGACATATATAATTTAAGATAAATGCATATACCTATAGCACGATGCATGTTCATTGTTTTAAGCTTACATATATTTAAATTTTTGTTAAAAGTGATAACTGAATTAAGCCATAATTGCTTGCCACCCACTGTTGTCTCATAGTGTGAACCAATCACTCCAGTCTTAAATCAAGAACACAAAAATAAAAGCAACACTTCTCTGAGTTGGAATAAGAGTTCAATTACTCTGAGTAGCTTTCAAATCGATAGTCAAGAGTCATCATTATTTCAAAAGCTATTAGTTCCTATAGATTTAATTATATCTAACACTCACCACCCCCAACCCCATTAAAATACCAGGATATTTTATGCCATTCTCTCGGCTTTCTCGGGGGCTCCATTAGCACCATGAGAAACTCAACACTGTGAATTGGCAAGTAATTAAATAGGGCATATGATGAGATTCTGAAGCCCTGCTTCTATTTGGAGGAAACCCAAGTGTCTTACCTGAGTCAAGTGTCTTAAGGATTTCCATCATCTGAACACAGGATTCTTAGCACAAGGCAGAGTGCATTATACTGCTGATGGGGAAAAAAACAGAAAATGTTCCTATCAAGAAGGACAAAGTGAAGTCCCCTGGCATAGCTAAGCCTTCACAGCTGGTTAGAGCTAAGCCAATGCCCTTTCTTTCAAGACCTGCTACTAAGCACTTGTGTCAGGCTCTGTAGAAAGTGAAGAAGTAAGACAAATATCCTGTCCCGAGGGCCTCATATTCTAGTAGAACAGACATATAAACAAATACTTTCATAATGCTGCCGTAAACTCAAGAATGAATCAATACACAACGTGTATAACTTTGTTCCAATTCTTCAAACTTGACCTACACATTTTCCCAAATTGCCCCACTGTGCTGGCATATAAATGCCACTGGAGGGTCACGGGAATTGTTTGGTATAATTGCCTCAGATAATCCAGCATTGGCCCTATAGTTTTCAATTGAAAAAAAAATGATTTCAGTTGAAAAATATACATAAAATTACAGAGAATAATATGACACTAGTCCTTATCTACATATCCAAGAATCAATCACTGTTAGAATCTAGTCATTGTCCGTTTTTATGTTAAAGAAAAATAAGTTTCATAAAAATGATAGATGTTTATTAAAAAGTTTACATGCACAAGGAGAATGAAGACAACAAAATATCACTGCAAGCCTCCTGAATGTAACCACCAGCAGGGCCAGGTGCCATCATGGTTAGCCCCTTTCAGGAAATCTACACCAATATGGATGCATGGGTGTGGGTATGATGAAGGAGTGCGATATTTTATAAAGTTGGGATTATTCTACTCCATACTACCTTGTTTCTGTCCCTTAGTCACCTATTAATTCATGCTCTTTTCCTGTCTGATTTTTGTTTCTAAATAATTTCGCTGGTCTTTACTCTAGTTTGTTTATGCCCTCGGGAATTAGATATGGGAGCATTTCATGATATATTTTCAGTTTTCTACTTCAGTTGCTCTTTACCTGCTTTTCCTGGCATTTATTACCTAATCTCTCTCTCTCTCTCTCTCTTTCTCCATATACATATCATGTATGTCTTCTAGTTTGGGTTAATTGATCTGGCTCCTTCTACTTGACAGCTTCTGGTTTCTCTTTAGCTCATGCCATTCATTCTTTACAATCAACTGGACAACTCTAATGAGCTGAGCACCGTACTAAGTCCTGGCACAGTTCTGCAAGGGGAAGATGGACATAGAGCAAGTAAACAGAAAAACAAATTTAATACAAGTGCATCTGAAGGAAGCAAACAAGTAGCTAAGGAGAGAACTGAGTAGAGAATTCTCTCAGGTATTTTAGATAAGGTGAGCAGGAGATGCTTCCCTGCAGAAGTGAGTTAACCCACAACTTAAAGAATGACAAGCCCAGCACTAGGATAGCACCTGGCATATAGTAGCTGCTTAATAAATATTTGCTGAATGAATGAGTACATTAATATGAATGTTACAGAGAAGAACATTTAAGAAGAGGGGCATACAAGTGTCCAGACCATTTTACTGGACTCCGATATTTTTTAATTCATTCTCCTTTCTAGTTTTGAAATCTCTTATAATTAAGGTGATAATGATAAAGACTCCTATTATCTTTATAGCTATCATGTATCAACACTGTAGAGCAGGTACTTTATCAATCACTTTATAGCAATATCTCAATTAACTCTCACAAAATCATAAGGTAAAAATTTGTGTGTGTGAGGTGTTGAGTTTTTCTTCTTCCACTTAAGGAAACTGCAGCTCAAAGTTTAAATGAGCTAAAGCTACCAAGCCATGGGACAGAACTTGAAAGTGAATGCAGGCCCGTCCTTCTGCACATCAAATGATCTCCATCTGAAGTGCTTATGTGACCCACGGTTGTCTCAGGCTAAATACCAGGGAGTATAACAGGTGTGTGATGTGTACATCCCTTCCAGATTGGGAAAGGAGTTCTGACAAAAGCTAGCAAGGTAGGGTATGTTAGAGGCTCCATTCGTGGGGCCAGGGATACTTGGATTCAAATTCAAGTCCAGGCATCTGCTGGGTGTATAGCCTTAGACAGATAACCCAAGTTGCTTGGGTGTTAACACCTGCACCATGGAGGTAATAGCACATTAATTCTCATGAGGATTAAATGATATGATGCTAGCACACCACTGAGCACTGTGCTCCTCAGAAGGTGATGGTTCAAATGAAGGTGTCACGTGAGCCTGAGCCATGAGTCGTTGGCCTGCATGTGGAAAAGAGGCGACAGATGATCCCAGATTTAAAGGACCAATGGTAAACATATTCCAGATAGACGGAATGTTGCACACAAAGACAGGACATAAACTCATTATCTGGAGACTGCATATTGACATTCAGTTCTTCTACATTTCCTTACGGCATTGTGGAAACACTAAAACACTGCTTCTGCTTACAGAAATTCAGATGGTGTTCCTAAAACAGTGCTCATGATGACAAGGATTAAAATGAAAACATACCCAGAAAAGAAGAAACAGGCTCTCCTCAAATCCCTACTTAATTCATTTTCTAAACCAGCTGGGCCTAGAAGGATTTGTTTGGGGCTATTTTTTTTTTTTTTCTAAGTGCCAAATTGTCTTCCTACATTTATTGTCCAGAGTATAAGTCCTCCTAGGCGGGGAGTTTTCAAAATTATGCTGTTCACTGAGTGTTAAATGCTAACAATTGTATTCTTCCTTTCCCTGTACTTTGGAGTTCCAACTAGGTCCAGAGCTCTAAGCATGAAGCTACCATACAGAAGCTGGGCTGGGAGGTATTTCCAGAAAGGAGTTCCCGCTGAAGTATTGAAAGTGTGAAGAGTCCTGGTGCTTTGCTATTTCCAGCTGAATTTAGTAGCCTTGAGAAATTAGAGATTTCATCCGCATTTTATTCCTCTATGTTCAACAGCACCATGTGGTAGGAATGAAATTTAAATTTGCCAGCTTTTATCTTTGTTAGAACCATTAACTCCTTTAGTTTGGGTGAAATTACTGGAGGGAAGAAGGAGTATCTCTTGCAGACAACCCAGTGGGCATCATCACATTGCTCAGTCCTTCCAGTGGTGCAAGAGTTACCACTGTCCCCATTTGCAAAGAGAGATTGAAAGCACATGGAGATGAAGCAGCTTGCCTGATGTCACACAGCTAAAAAGTTACCATGGCCGAATACTATTTTTCCTTAAACATTAAAGCCCATTTTCAAAACACATCATCATAGATTGGCTCAAGTTAGATACTTAAATACATGGTCTTTATTTCTCACAAAGTCTATGCAACACACATGGACAAATGCATTGATAATGAACAATGGAAGCTCATTCATTGATATTTTTTTGTACACATTACATCATCATGCATAAAGTAATCTGGAGTCACATGCATTAAAAAATTCCATGCATTTTTGACGGAAAAAAAAAGAATATAAAGGCTACAATCTATTGTTTAAATAATGGTAGCTTGGGCGAGGAAATGAATTCTTCAAAACCTCCAGAACATGGAAAATGACTAAAAAATATTAACTTTATTTGAGAGCTTTCTGGTATTCAGAGTAAAAACAGAAGCAAATTGCATTTTATCACTCATTATTTAATAAAAAATGAGCATCAGTTTGCCAGGAAAGATGAATGCGTTTGGAGTTCCTACTTTACAACATTTGGTAGGGATTTGTACAAGATTATTATACAATCCATCATGGGCTGTTGGGAGCAGCAGGGATTCCCAAAATTTACAAATCATATACATTACCTCCAATTGCATTATGATAGCCTCCCGATTGGCCATCTGATTGGAGGAAGCTTTGTTTGAAGGCCAAATAAATTTCTCCATTCTTGTTTCTAACGGTCACTTTGGGTGAATTTGTAGCCATCTCCCTCAACACAGCATCACCTCCACTGCCAGGTCCTCTGATGTATGCTATCATGCTTGACCTACATTACCTCTGCACACATCTGCCATGGTGCTGTTTAGATTAACCTCTTCACCCGCTTTTCTGATTTCCCTCCTACTTTTTCTCAGTATGAGCCTGACATGGCTCCAAGTTTGATTAGTTTATATAGGGACCAAAAGAAATAAATCACTTTCCTTCAAAAGTTAAAGCTTTCTAATGATTGTGTTGGATGATAGTCACCTGCCCATAACCCAGTAGGTCCCACCAGATTGGGGGTATATTTCACAGGACAATGCACAAAGCTTATGCTCTCTTTGAACTTTTTCCAGGAAGCCCATCTATGGGTGTGATATCAGTGGAGGTGAGCAGTGAGTAGGTAGGTGTGGGTGTGAAGTCAAGCAGACAGGACTCTGATGAGAGGTCACATTCCATCCTAGAGCAGGAGGTATCTTGGAGTGGAGAGCAAGCCTCCTGTCCTTCGACTTGTCTGGTTACATCACTCTCCTGTTCAATATCCTTACATGTCCCTTTCTGTAAGGGTAAACACCAAAATGCTCACACAACATGAAAGCTCTTGCACAGTTCTCGCTTTCTTCCTCTATAGCCCTATGTTCCCCTTTTGGTCTTTCTGCTCAGCCACAGTGTCTCTCTTTCATTTCCTTCATGATCCATTGCATCCTGCTGCCCCCAGGGCCTTTGTACAAGCTGCAGCTGCTCTGAGTGCTTGGTGAGTTTCTCCACTTCATCCAGGTTTTCAGGTGAAGAATCACCTGAAAAATCACTTCTTTAGGGAAATTGTGCTAAGCCAACTAATCCTGCCTCACCTTACATTCTCTCTTAGAATTCCGTATCTTTCTTTGTAACATTCATCATCAATTATAATTGCATATTACTTGGATAACTATTCGGTTACTGCTTTCCCCAGCACTCCAAGCTTTAGGAAGCTAGTGTTTATGTTTCTTTTAAACTTAACATTTTATCCATGGAACCTAATAT
This sequence comes from Neomonachus schauinslandi, assembly GCF_002201575.2. NCBI lineage: Eukaryota > Metazoa > Chordata > Mammalia > Carnivora > Phocidae > Neomonachus > Neomonachus schauinslandi. The sequence goes on from NC_058406.1 coordinate 182,644,710, forward strand.
GAAAAAGATATCTTAACAAATATTTTTTTAAATAAATAAATAGGGGTGTCTGGGTGGCTCAATTGGTTAGGCGTCTGCCTTCAGCTCAGGTCATGATCCCGAGGTCCTGGGATCAAGCCCCACATCAGGCTCCCTGCTCAGCAGGGATTCTGCTTCTCCCTCTCCCTCTACCACTCTCCCTGCTTGTGCTCTCTCTCTCTCTGTCAAATAAATAAATTAAAAACAATTTTTTTAAATATATGAATAAGTGAAATCAGCCTTAAGAGGGGAATATTAGGAGTTATTAAGGGTTCAGGTGAACTGACACATGTGGAAACCCTTTGGAAAGATCCAAACTCCCAATTACAAGAACTTAAATCAAGTTCTGGACCTTCCACTTAATTAGTTTATTAATTAATTTTTAAAAGATTTTTTATTTATTCATTTGAGAGAGACAGAGCAAGAGCACAAGCAGAGGGGAAGGGTCAGAGGGAGAGGGAGAAGCAGATTCCCTGCAGAGCAGGGAGCCCAATGTGGAACTCGATCCCAGGACCCCAGGATCATGACCTGAGTGGAAGGCAGATGCCTAAACGACTGAGCCGCCCAGGTGCCCCTGGATCTTTCACTTAATTTAAATAAGTGAACACTTTTGTGCCATCATCTTAAAGTCTATCTTAAAATGTTGTCAGAATCATTAAAAAGCACCACGCCTTTCACACATAGGCATTCAATAAATACCTGTTGAATGCATAAGTAAATGAATGTATGAAAGTCTACTAAAAATATCTATAATAAGCCTAAAAGGTGAGGGTCAGGGATATACTGATGGCATTAATGGAATATGATAAAGGAAGAGGCCAAGAAAATGAAATGGAGAGGAAAGAAAGATAACATTAACAGAGAAAACACTGCAGGGTTTCCCTTATTCCTTTATTAGAGGATATGAGGCTTTTATGACAGATTTCAGAACCCAAGGATCTCAGCAAGGAGCTGAAGATATATGTTCTTGGAATGTTTCTCAACCTTGTAATCCTCAAGGAAAGAAAGAAAAGTCTTCAGACTTCCTCTTAGAAATCTCACTTATAATTTCAACATGACCTGGGGAATCCGTATTATTGACCTTGACCATTGGTTACTTTGATGAGGGGCCATGTTGGGAAATGCCTGTTTGGAAGGTTATTGCACCGGAGTAGGATTCACCCATGCAGCCACGTAGTGGAGGGAAATGTGGACAGCATGTGTCCATGTGGTGTCCGTGTGGAGAGACTGATTTGAAAGTCCTTGAGATCTCCAAATATAAAGCAGAGTCCATTCAAACGTCTGCATTGCATCCCCAATTCTACAAGACTGAATGTTCAACATTGGGCAGTTATGTAATTATTCTGAACACCTATTACCTAGACAGTGGCACAAAGTAGTAATACCTATTTCTCAGCACTGTTTTAAACACTAACTAAATTAACCCCCACCAATCACTGAGGACACTATCTATTATCACATAATAGATACTCTTTGAATGGCAGCAAAGAGAGAGAGGAGAAACAAAGGGGAAGGAAAGTGAAGATGAGGGGAGAGAGAAGTATTTGCCTTTATTCTCTATTTCAGCATAATTCAATAAAATTATTTTTTAGAAATTAAGTAACAGTGAAGATAGTATAATCCAATAGCTGTCAACGAATAATTTTAGCTATACATTTATTTATATATTCAAGCTCCATGCCAGGCCACAGACGTCTATTGATTTCCCTCTTCTGAAATAGATGGTTTTGTTTAGCTCTGAAAAAGTGAACAATTTTCCTGACACCAACTGCTTGTTTAATAGTTTTGGAATAATCTATATTTCATTAAGATGATGACTTATTACGCCCAACCTTCTGCTGCCTTGCAAACTATTGATTTAAGGCAGTTTAGGACTTGTATAGCTTCTAATAAATTGGTCCCAATCGGCTGTGCTGTGTTATATACCCATCCCTCACTGTATAACACGGGCCTGGCATATTTTAGAACACGTCCGTAGATTTGTTTTCTCGACAAGATCCTTCCCCTTCAAATCCTTCTACTGAAATAGTCACTGCTTTTTTTATAATTCACATAAAACTTTTAGATAAGTAGAGGGCACCACAATCAATATTCATAGTGTGATTTATTGGAGGAGGAAATATTCCACTAAATCCTCCTTGTAAATCCAGTGTGCAAAGTAGTTAGTACAGTAATCCATCTCCTGGATATTCTAAACTGGGCATTAATGGCCTTGAAAGGTAGAGTGGCTGTGAATCACCTGCCCATGATGCAGGTAGTTAGCGGCTTTATTAGCTCACATGCTTCACACTCAGCTCTGCCTTCTGCCCTGCACCCCCTCCTGCCAGGCCCTAGCGCATTCATCTTAACTCAGCCGCTCCTTTGCTCTAAATTTTCCCACCACCTGTATTGTTGGGCATTCCTGTTCTCTTTCTTGTGGAGGCAATATCCTCCTGCAAATCATGGAGGACACTAACTGGAAGTTTGAAGTGGTTTTCTATTTCCTAATTTTTCCTCTTCAGGATTAGTTTTTCAATGTGGATTTTTCTCTCTTCTTCAAATGTCTATGTATTAGAATGTGGTTGGCACGTCGGTAGCCCACGTGACTTTCCTCCTAAGTTCTCTAGAATCATAACATTTGCAAAGCTGTAGATTGGAGGGACATAGTGAAAGGTATGCTAACTACTTTAAGCAGTCTTAGGTGATGTCACAGATGTAAAATTTGAATAAGGTCTTTTAAAAATGATTAGGAAAGACTTTGGCAGGAAAGTGAGTATTCCAAAAACTAATACATATCTAACTATTTGGGAACGTAACATGGCACAGTGATTTCTAAGAACTGTGATTAGTTCAGTGCAGTTAGAGCATAGGAAACACAAATATCAATGATAGGAGACAAGTGCAGAAAAAGGCACTAAGGAAAATCCCATAGCTACATACTCAATATCCATTTGCTGAGTGAATGGATGTGTGAACTAACTAATCATTCAACCAAACAACAAATCAACGAATAAACACTTTCTTTCTCTTCTGCCATTCTCAGGGGTACATTCTCTTTTATAGACACGGTATCTTTTGTTTTTACCAATCAATACCTCATTTTTATTCTTACCATAGCATTTTAAAAAGAAGTCAGAATAATTGTCCTACTCCTTCAAAGTTTGCTGAACTTTTCTGGTACAGCATCAAAGTTCTCTATTTCTTTTAAACCATCTGATAGCTTTTATGTCCTTGAAGGAGATAATAATGGGGTCAGAAATACTGTTCCACATATTTCCAACCCTCTACCCCTTGTATGTGTTAAATAGAGCCAGCACATCAGCTGTTCCTTTCCATGTGTTAATCCAAGAATCCATCTGTTTGAATGGAGGCACTAACAACACTACTGTGAAAGCCTAGTTTGTCCTAACACTCAAAAGCACGAGCATCTTAGAAGCCTAGCACAAGGACTCTCTGCTTTTTCACCCCAGATGGGGGAGAGCACAGTCCCTACAATGAAGCTTTGCAATCGGAGATTCCTACTCTGAAGCCATTTAGCAGAAAAGATATTATGAATAAAATACAATACCTAGCATTTTTGCTCTCTTTTACATCAATATTTTATGTGAGAAGAAGATGTAGGCAAAGAAGTCCTATCACAGAGAAACTATTTATTTAGCGAAACTTTTCAAAATGACCTCTAACAGAGAAAGAACATCCTTGGGAATACTGGAATCTTTCTTTTGGATTACCATCCCCAGTTGCAATGTCTAAGGGGAATTTGTGGAGTAACAATGCATCATTTCAACTCTACTGCAAACTCCTTGTCATATTAGTATGAGATTCAGGTTGAAGAAGCTCCAGGGAAAATTTCTGCCTAGATCCCCAGCTTGTTGCCTTGTCAGCCAAACCCTGGCTCTGTTACCATCAGGAGGAAGAAGACAGAAGAGTCACTAAAGCTGACACCAGATGTTTCAACCTTAAACTCACTTCCTATTTCACTAAATGAACCAGGTTGGTGCTATAACTTAAGTGATTTATCTGACTGCTAGCATGGACCCAGGGGCATCTTCTGGTTGGTTTTGCATCCTCCATAATTTTGGTATTTTAGTTACTTCTACTCAGACGCTTGCACATTGTCACACAACCTAATACTATGTTTAGTGTCAGTATTCAGAACTCACCATAACAGATCTCCTTTGAAGTTTGTATATTAGAAATAAATATAGATATATCAGGACTCTGATGCTGGATGTTCATTTGAAAAAGTACATTCCTAAGGGATTAAACCTAAGAATCATGTAAGAGAAAATACCTATCTGTTTGTTCTGAAGTGATTGAGATGAGTATCAGTGTATTGATAAAAAATATATCACAAAATCAGGGTGCCGGGGTGCCTCAATCGGTTAAGCGTCTGACTCTTGATTTCGGCTCAGGTCATGATCTCAGGGTCCTGGGATCGAGTCCCACGTCGGGCTCCCTGCTCGGCGGGGAGTCTGCTTCTCCCTCTGACCCTACCCCCTCTTGGGCTCTCTCTCTCACTCTCTCTCTCAAATAAATAAATAAAATCTTTAAGAAAAAAAAAATCTTCTTTTAAAAATCACAAATTCATTATCAGGTACAATGTTGAACTTTACTTCCTTAGCTATCACAAGGATGTTTTAAAGAAACTTTCCTTTGTCATTAAACCTCTGTTGTTCTAATTTTATAAATAATTAAAGTGTATACATATTCTGTAAATTTTTGCTTGTACATTTGTTTGTGCATTGACTTGATATATATGTGTATATATCAGACACATAATTAATAGCGCCTAGGTGCCAGGCACCATTCTAAATGCATCACAAATATTAAATTATTTAAACATTTGGCATAAAATTTGTGAGAAAGGTATATTATATGCCCATTCTACAGATGAGGAAACTCAATCATAGATAGCTTAAGTTATTTTCCCAAGGTAAAACAGTAAGTGGGAGAGTTAGGATTCTGGTTTTAACTCCTAATTCATAACCATGGTAATCACCCAATAACTGGTAAAAATAATAATTATTATTAAATTAATTACCACACACTATACCATGTGTTCTATTATAAGCCAGTTATCCATTTTAAAAATAGTATTGAAGCTCTCTTTTAGGTCAATATAATTTACTTTTATTTATTCCTTATGATGAAATTTGAAGTATCACATAGTACAGCACCTAAGACTATCTCCTTAGAAAAGTGCTTTTCTATAACTCCGGGAAGGATCCCAAGATAAAGGAGCTGAGTTAAGTTCCAGAGACTGTTCTCAAGGTTTTGACCTTGTTTCAAACACAGCATCTCTTCTTTTTATCAGCTTTGTGACTTAGGATTTTAATTGTCACAAAATCAAAGTCTTCTAGTAATTTAAAAGCATTTTTGAAAAACTATTTTAATCTCTTCTTTTCTAAGATTAATGTTATCAGTCTTTTCTGTTCCTCTTGAGAGATAGTTTCCAAACACACTCCACTCTATTAACCTTTCTCAGCCTGTAATCCAGCCTGTCAATATCCTACTGTAAATGGAGATTTCCCAATTATTAGCCTGCACGTTTTGTGTGTCAGGGTAGTAGGGATTAGGAGAAGTTCCCAATGATTGACTAAAAACTCACCTAAAATAGGAAAAATAAGGAAACTCAACCACTATTTTACACCTTATACAAAAATAAATTCAGAATAGATTAAAGACTTGAATGTAAGACCTGAAATCATAAAACTCCTAGGAAAAAACATAAGCAGTAATCTCCTTGACATCAGTCTTAACAGTATTTTTTTGGACAAGTCACCTCAGGTAAGGGCAACAAACAACTAAAATAAACAATTTGGATTATATCAAATTAAAAACTTTTTTTCACAGTGAAGGAAACTATCAACAAAACAAAAAGAAAACCTACCAAATGGGAGAAGATATTTGCAAATCGTATATCTGGTAAGGGTTTAATATCCAAAATATATAAAGAATGTACACAACTTCATATCAAAACAACAAACAACTTGATTTAAAAAATGGGTGAAGACCTCTGGGGAAGATGGCAGAGTAGGAGGTCTCAGCTCACCTAAGCTCACCTCATCCCGTGGAGACAACTAGATAACACCCACATCAGTGTAAATAACCCCCAAAATGACCCAAATACTGGAAGAACAAACTCTTCAGAGCAAAATGTAGAGAAGAATTCACGTAGAAGAGGGTAGGGAGGGTGTAGATGCAGTTGGGAGCTAAACTTCCCAGTGGGACTGTCCATGGGAGGGAGGGACGCTGCAGGTGCAGAGAGGGGAGAGAAACAGATCCTACCCCTGGCACCCCGGGCACAAGGGGATCTGCATAAGGAAGACAAATCCCCATAACATTTGGGTTTGAAAGCCGGAGGAGTCAAATTCCATGAGTTCGCACCATCAGTGGGGCTTACCACCTGGGACTTTAAAAATCAGGGGGCTCAGCTTTGGGAGAGTTGGAAGGTGATAGGCAACTGAGGCCCACCCTTAAAGAGAACCACAGCAAATGGCCCTGCTGAGATGTAGCAGAGAAGCAACAGCTTGAGAAACACCTGAGGTATGTGGAATGGAGATGTATTTAATTATCTCAAAGCCTGCTGGAGGGGCGGGGATCTTTGGGAAAATTCTCTAAGAAAAAAAGAGCCAATAGGCACCATTTCCACTCCCCTCCCCACTATCCTAAATACATGGACACCAGGGGGAACCGGCATAGTGCGAACACTCACCACCTAACTTAGTAACAAGATGCCTTCATGTTCTGAGGATGCACACCCAGACCCAGGCCTTGGATCCATGTCTCCTCCTAGAGCTGACCTGCACAAACCTTACTGACGTGGCACATCCTGCCCCTGTGTCCTCCTGTAGACCTGCCCCTTCTCATCTGCCCTTGGCTGGAGCCCATCCAGAGCTTTGGCACCGGTCTGACCAGGGCCCCAGCAGTGGGCTAAAGGCAGACATCTGGCTTTACTGCAGGCCCCATGTACCAACCAAAGCTTCTCAGGGGACAACATAGGAAAATCGTCCTGCAGGTTGGTGCTACTGCATCTCTGGCAGATGCCTGGTCCAATTCAACTCAAGCCCAAGGTGGCCCCAGACTGGACCACTAAACAACATAGGGACAAAACTCTGCCCACAACAGGCGAAGAGAGATATTGCAGACGACTAGATTAAAACAAAAACAGTCCAGTCACAACAGTAGGGTGCATACCACATATATAAAAGACACTGCTGAAGCACCAAGTTCTAGCAAAAAGGGGACATTGCAGTGGAGGGTACTACAGGACCTCTTCTTCATAAGGCCCCTGCTTTAAAGGGCAAGAGGCATAGTTGACTTTCTTAACACAGAGAAACAGACACACAGAGTTAGACAAAATGAGGAGACAGAGGACTATATCCCAAATTAAAGAACAGGACAAAATCATGGCAAGAGAGATAAATGAAACAGATCAATAATACACTTGATAGAGAATTTAAAATAATGGTCATGAAGATACCTACTGATGTTGAGAAGAGTGGAGGACCTCAGACCTTCAACAAAGAGATAACATAAAAAAGAACCAATCAGAGATGAAGCACTCAATAACTGAAATCAGATGGAATTAATAGTAGGCTAGAGGAAACAGGAATGCATCATCCATCTAGAGGATAGAGCAATGGAAAGCAATCAAGTTGAAGAGGAGAGAAAAAGATAATAAATTAAAATAGACTTAGAGAACTCAGTGACACTATCAAGCTAAAATGGTAATATAATATAATATAATAATACAATATACAATAACATTTGCTTTACGGGGATCACAGAAGGAGAAGAGAGAGAACAGGGGGCAGAAAATAAATTTAAAGAAATAATAACTGAAAACTTTCTGAATTTGTGGAAGGAAGCAGAAATTCAGATCCAGGAGGCACAGAGAGACCCCAATAAAATCAACCCAAGGAGGTCCACACCAAGACACATAGTAATAAAATGGAAAAAGTGGTGATAAAGAGAGAATTTTGAAAGCAGCAGATAAAAGAAGAGAAAACGGTTAATTACAAGGGAAAACCCATAAAGCTATCAGTGAACTTTTCAGCAGAAAACTTTGCAGGCCAGAAGGGAGTGGCATGATATATTCAAAGTGCTGAAAGAAAAAATCCTGCAACCAAGAATATTCCATCCATCAAGGCTATCATTTAGGATAGAAGGAGAGACAAAGGGTTTCCCAAACAAAAGTTAAAGGATTTCAGGACCACTAAACCAGCCCTACAAGATATGTTAAAGGGGACTTTTTGAGTGGAAAGGAAGACCGTAAGAAAGAGTAAGAATGGTAGGAAGCAAAAAAAAGCAGTAAAATTAAGTGTATCTGTAAGAATAAGTCAAAGGATTCAAAAATAAAATAATTTAATGTATGACAGCATATACCTAAAACATGGAGGGGAGAGGAGTACAGAATGAATTCAAATTTAAGTGACCATCAACTTAATATAGACTGTAATATGCATAAGACATTATATCTAAACCTAATGGTAACCATAAATCAATGCCAGTTACAGGGCTTCTGGGTGGCTCAGTTGGTTAAGCATCTGACTGTTGATTTCAGCTCAGGTCATGATCTCAAGGTTGTGAAATTGAGCTGTGTGTTGGGCTCCATGCTGGGTGTGGAGCCTGCTTAAGATTCTCTCTCTGCATCCCCCCGTCAAACAAACAAAAATGGGCAAATAACTTGAATAAATATTTTTTCCAAAGAAGATACACAAATGGGCAACAGGCACCAGAAAAGATGCTCAGCATCACTAATCATCAGAGAAATGGAAATCAAAACCACCATGAGATTTTATGTTATACCTGTCAAATTGACTATTATCAAAAAAACAAAAATAACAGCTGGTGAGGAGGAGGTGAAAAGGGTACCCTTGTGTACTGTTGGTAGTGGGAATGCAAACTGGTACAGCCAGTATGGAGGTTCTTCAGAAAATTAAAAGTAGAACTACCATATAGTCTAGCAATTCCACTTTTAGGTATTTACCCAAATAAAATGAAAACACAAATTCAAAGACGTATGTGCATTCCTGTATTCACTGCAGAATTTTTTTACAATAGCCAAAATACGGAAGCAACCTAAGTGTCCATCAATACATGAATGGATAAAGAACACGTAGGTATGGAATATTATCAGCCATAAAAATAATGAAATTTTGCCATTTTCAACAACAGGGATGGACCTAGAGGTTATTATACTAAGTGAAATAAGCCAGACAAAGTAAGGCAAATACTGTATGATTTCAGTTATATGTGGAATTTAAAAAAACAAAACAAATGAACAGATAAAACAAAACAGAAACAGACTTATAGATAGAGAACAAACTGTTGGTTACCAGGGGGTTGCTGAAGGGTTGAGGTGCAGGTGAAACAGGTGAGGAGATAAACAGATACAAACTTCCAGTTATAAAATAAAGAAGTCATGGTGAAGTAATATACACTATAGGGTATGAAGTCAATAACACTGTCATAACTTTATATGGTGACAGATGGTAAGTAGACTTATCATGGTGATCATTTCATAACATGTAAAAATATGAAATCATTCTGATGTACGCCAGACACTAATAGGACATTGCGTGTCAATTCTATTTTAATAAAATATCACCTGAAGTATTTATTTTTTTAAATATTTATTTTCTTATCCACATTTTAGCATCACATCCACATATAAGATCACTGGAGATATTCCTAAATATCCAGATGAGATTGAGAAATACACAAGGACCTCAGCATTATCCTTGAGCTAACAATGCAGTAATACTTGCCAAATGAGCCTATTAGATTTGCCCTAGCCATAGCAAAGTCATGAACAATGAGAAACAAGACTGTCAAAATTTTATAAAAGAAATGGATCATTAAAATTGCCTGGAACACAGGATTCATAGGAGGCTCTTTAGGATTAACATGAGGATCCATAATATTTGGAACCTGTAATGAACTGGAAATAAAATGAGCACAAGAATTGAAATCCTGACGTTTTGAGAGGATTTAAAAAATACATTTGTACTGTTCTTTTTTTTTTCAATATTTGCCTACATAGTTATATTTCCCACTGTTATTTTTTTTTCATGTGGGTTTGAGTTACTGCTTAGTGTCCTTTCTTTCCAGCTTGCAACACTCTCTGTAGCATTTGTTGTAGGGAAGCTCTGATAGCAACTAAATCTCACTTTTTCTCTGAGAATATCTGAATTTCTCCTATTTGACGATAGTTTTGCCAAATACAGAATTCTTTGGTTGTCAGTGATTTTTCTTTCAGTGATTTGAATAAGTCCTCCAACTCCCTTCTGGCCTCCATGGTTTCTGATGAGAAACCGTTCATCTTTTTGAAGATTCCTTGTTCCTTATGAGTTGCTTCTTTCTTGCTGTTTTCAAGCGTCTTTGTCTTCACATTCAACAATTTAATTATGATGTGCTTTGGTGTGGATCTCTTTAAATTTATCCTACTTGGAATTTGTTCAGCTTATTGTATAAGTAGACTAATGTTTTCATCTAATTTGGGAAAGGTTTAACTATTATTTCTTCAAATATTTTTTTCTAATCCCTTCCATCTCTTCTACTGGAACTTGCTCTGTGTGTGTTGGCACTTGATTTCATCCTACACACCTTTTAGGCTGTTTACTTTTCTTCACTTCACACTGGGCCATTGAAAGCACTCTGACAGGGTGTGCATTACCCACTGGATGCAGTTCTTGGATAGTTCCTCTCATTTCCTTATGTCCCCCAAGCAGTTTGTACCATTGAGCAGTCACCACCCTTTGTGGGAGTGGTAGACTTACTGGTTACCAGTTGGCATTCCCGCTCAGTGTTGGTCTGATTTCTCTAACCAAAAGTAGAATTCACCAATAGAGGTTTGCAAAGTCTGACTTTGTAGGATATCATTGCCCAGTATGCTCTCTGCTTTCGGAGAGATAAAATCCTCCTATTCTCAGTGGGGTTGGGGGGGCACCCAATTTGCAGTGTCAAAAGGACCATAAGTTGGGAATGCAAATTGGTGCAGTAACTCTGTAAAATAGCATAGAAGTTCCTCAAAAACTTAGAAATAGAACACCCCTATGATCCAGCAATTGCACTACTAAGTATTTACCCAAAGAATATAAAAATACAGATTTGAAGGGGCACATGCACCCTAATGTTTATAGCAGCAATGTCCACAATAGCCAAACTATGGAAAAAGCCCAAATGTCCATCAAGTGATGAGTGAATAAAGAAGATGTGGTGTATATATACAATGGAATATTACTCAGCCATCAAAAAAGTATGAAATCTTGCTATTTGCAATGATGTAGATGGAGCTAGAGTGTATTATGCTAAGTGAAATAAGTCAGAGAAAGACAAATACCATATGATTTCACTCATATGTGGAATTTAGGAAATAAAACAGATGAATGTGTGGAAAGGGAAAAAAAGGAGAGAGAGAGGAAGCAAATCATAAGAGACTCTTTTTTTTTCTTTTTTTTAATTTATTTTTTTTATTCTTATGTTAATCCCCATACATTACATCATTAGTTTTAGATGAAGTGTTCCATGATTCATTGTTTGTGCATAACACCCATGCTCCATGCAGAATGTGCCCTCCTCAATACCCACCACCATAAGAGACTCTTGATAGAGAACAAACTGAGGGTTGATGGAGGGAGGTTTGTGGGGGATGGGCTAGATGGGTGATGGGCATTAAGGAGGGCACTTGTTCTGATGAGCACTGGGTGTTGTGTGTAAGTGACGAATCACTAAATTCTACTCCTGAAACGAATATTACGCTATATGTTAACAAACCAGAATTAAATACAAATTTGCAGGTGACACAGGTCTGAACTGCGGCTCAGGTTTTAAGCATTGGATTGCTGGTCTACCTTTTCTGGTGGGATCTCCACAGCAGTGAGATCAAACTGCATTTGCTTACAGGTTACTTTTACCATACCCTTTACAGCAGATTGGAATAGCCTTTTGGGTTTCAAACTCCCTCTCTCCTCTCTCTCTCTCTCTCTGGTCTTTCCCACAGCCCATACCTTGGATTTGTCAGTTTCCCCAGATCAGTAATGGATTGCCCAATATTATAAATGCCTTACCTCACAACTGGGCTCAGTGTGAATATCCAAGTTCCATACCAGGTACTAGGGGCAGACTGGAGCATCTTAGCTTTCATTCCTGAAGGGAATGTAGACTGATCAGGGACCTCAAAGACAGGGGCATAGATGGCCTGTCTCATTCCCAACTTGCCAAAGATTTGTTGTACCTCCTCTATAGATTTCCAGGGTTCCATGAGGCCAGGGAGTTCCCCTCATTGGCCCCAGCCTCCCCACAGGCTAGAATAATCCACTCAAGAAGAGAGTGGGTTACTGAAACTTCGAGCTCCATGCAGCACTGCCAGAGGGCAGGGAGTGGAGTGACATTGCTCATTTTCTTTGCCTCCTGCCTGGTCAGGAAAATGCCATCACCCATCCCATCGCTGTGCCAACCATGCCTGGATATTTTTCCCTGGCCTGAATTTGCCAGCTAAATCAATTAGCTCAGCAGGTGTAAATTCTCTCATGATAAACATTTCCAGAATTGGGGAGGCTGACCCACTGGCTGGGGTTGCTGTTGCTCTGCGTTTGCTTTTCTTTGTATTAGAAATTCAGTGGTGTAGGCACTTTGCTGACTTCACTCCCCAACACAAGTATACCAGTTCCCAGCCTTTGTTTGGGTGCCAGGGGCCCATGTGCCTGTCCTGCAGCTTGTTAGGCCCAGGGCCTCTGCAGCATGTTCCACGTCCCCAAGCACTGAACACACTAGCCACCACTCTGCCCACAGAGCTGGTGGCCAAGCCGGGGTCCCCAGGATGCTCCTGTCCCAGAGCCCAGGCTCCAACCACCTGGCTGACTGCACCATTGTTGTCCCCAGCATCCTTGGTAGCTTTCCAGGAAATCCCAATCAGCTGATGCTGTGCAGGGAGGACAGAAAGCGAGGGAGGAAAGGGCAGGCACTCCAGGATGGGTGGCAGATTGAAGGAGCAGGGGGACTTACTCAGAAAGCTCGTCTTGGCCGCAGGACCAGGAGTCTCCCACCTGCCCTTGGGATCTTCAGAGTTTACAGAGAGGTCTCAGCAGCTCCAATCACTTCCAGGTGGCTCTCTTAGGGCTGCACTGTTGGAAATGGCCCCCACTGTGGGAACTGGATGAGGTCAGAGCGCACATTCTAATGACAGGGGAGCCTCCCATTGCCAGCATCAACTCTGCAGTCAACCTGAGGCCTCTCCGTGACCTCCTCCAACAGTTCAACCTTCCGGTCCAGCTTCAACAGAACCTCAAGACCTTCAAGAGGTGACAGTCTCGGGTCTTCTCAGGTCTTTCCTGAGCATGAGCTGGTTTCCTAGATTTCTGGAATGCAGTAGAATTTTTCAAAGCCCTTAGGGACACCTAATTCCCTAGTCTTTCCTCCCAAGCTTTGTGCTTCCATTGTCACACCAGCTGTGATTTGTTTCCCAGGCAATGACAGCCAGGAAAATGCCTGTGTCTTCCACAGTTGCCCCCTCCCACTCCCCAGGACCCTTAGCAGGAGGCTAATTTCAACTTAGTCAAAATAACAACAATCCATTGGAGTCAGTCTAACAAGGAGCCACCAGACTGGTGAGAACAAATGATAAACTGCAATTCTTTGTGAGTGAGGCCCATTCTCCTCCCTACAGCACAGGGAATGCAGGCTGGTAGTTTCCTGGTTATTTTGAATTTGACTGTGCAAGATAGGGCTGAAATATGTTAAGAAGCCACAAAGCCACTGTTCTTACTAAGAACCAGCCTTTTTGATGTTGTGTAACAGGCTCCTTGGGAGGCTGTAAGCCTTTGATTCATTTCCAAAGTACAAAAAAAAAAAAGGGGGGGGATTCTGACTGGTTTTCCCCCTATTTTATCATTGCTTTTATGCAAGGGAATGATGTACAGCTCCTCACAGCACCATGTTCACTGGCTTCCAGCTGCCATGTCTAGGCAAAGAGCCATAAAAGAAAAGGAGATTCACACCAGCGTGGTTGATGGGATGGGTACCCTCTGTTCCCTCAGGCAGCACTAACCTGGCTGTGCGAACAGTCTTCATTCTTGTGTCAGTTAATGAATTTTACTCTGCCTTTAAAGGTCTAGTGTAATTCCCCCCTTATAAAAATAATAGACACTCATTATAGAAAATTTGCAAGATGCACAAATTTGGAAAGAAATAAAAGAATTACACTGAATAATTAACTATTACCCCTAGTTAAGCACCGTTCTTTCTGTAGTTCTGTCTCCACAGTCATGGCAGTCTCAAAATCTAACTTGGCACACTGCATATTTTCATTTTATCTTTAAGGCTGTGAGGCATTTGTGTTAATTCTTACATAAGGTGCAAGGTCTTGGTCTGTTTTTTTTCTTTCTGTTTGTATATGGATATCCAACTGGTCTAGCATCTTTGCTGAAAAGTCTATCCTTTCTCCATTGAGTTGCCTTTGTGCCTTTGTTAAATTTTGCTGGGCTATATCTGGGCTGTATCATCACTAAAATTCGGTGAGTCTACCTCTGAGTTCTATATTTTATTCCATTGATCTATGCATCTGTCCTTTCACCAATACTATATTGTCTTGAATACTGTGAATTTGTAATAATTCTTAAAATAGGGTGGTGTGAGTCCTAAAATTTTTTGGATTAATAATGCTAATATTTTGTTGAGGATCTTTTCATTTATGTCTGTGAGAGATATTGGTCTATAGTTCCCTTCCATTGTAAAGTCCTTATCTGGTTGTAGTACTTGGTATTAAGATAATTGCAGTCACATAAAATGAATTAAGAAGTGTTTCTTCTACCTCTGCTTTCTGGAATAGTTTGCTGAGAACTGGTATCATTTCTTCCTTAAATATTTGGCAGAATTCATCAGTGAGACCATCTGGATTAGATGTTTTCTTTTTCAGAAGAATTTTTTAATTCTTTGTTCAGTTTAATAGGTATAGGTGAATTTAGATTGTTTTACTCTTTGTGTAAGCTTGGGTAGGTTGTGTCTTTCAAGGCATTAGCTCATTTTGTCTAATTTATCAAATTTGTGGGCATGGAGTTATTCATAGCATTCCCTCATCATCTTTTATAACTATTATTTTTTAATGTTTTTATAGTATTTTACCGGGATAATGTATCATAACAATCCACGTAATACTGTAATTTTGCACTGCTTTCTGTTTGCTACCTATAGGTAGTGCAGTGGTAAGTATTGAAGGGTGGCAGAACATGTCATCCCAGAATAGGCCACTTCTGCATATGGATTATTTTGAGCTAAAGGCACTTGAAAAACAGCAGATGTGAAAAGAGCATTCTAATCTCCCCATTCTTCCTGGAAACAGGAGATGAAAACACTCATAAATGGCGCCCTCCCTACACCAGAAGGAAAGTCACATTCCCGTCATCAAGGATGAAAAGTTGAGACCAAGAGAATTCTATAAAGACAGACTTTATTGAAACAATTCTCATCTCCCTTCAGCCTCCCCACAGAGGTTAGTTGATTTCCCACAATTGCCTTTGTTCAACCTCATAGAAAAGCCTGTATGTTGCACCATTTCTTTGGGTCTTCATTCCTTGTGAGGACTCCTGTGCCATGCACAACTCCTAGAAATGTGTGTGTCGTTCTCCTGCTGGCCTGTCTCATGTCCCTTTAATTCTCTGGGCCAACAGAAAAAGCCTGAGAGGGCAGAAGTAAAATTTTGCTTCCCTTCCAGCATGTTAATACATGTACTGTTTTATGCATCTATAATATTCCCTTAGGTTTAACAGGAAGAAACACAGATACAAGGTGTGCCTATTTCCATGATTATCTTATACTGCATTTCCTAGTTCACGTCTTCTTACCACACTTCTGTTATCAAGTTTACACTCCTGCTGGCAATTTTTCTCGGGTCATTCATTCTTGCTTTTATTCAGCACATTTATTTGACGTTTCATTACACTTATTAATAACTAATGGCACAATCACATTTTAAACTACGTTCGTTTTAGGTTTTTAAATGTCCATTGCTATAAATTTTACTTCCTTTGATTACTGGAAGTTTTGACTATCTTTCCAAATAGCATTCCAATTGGGTGCAAATCTAATGGATAAATTATCTGTCTATCTGGTAAAATTAATTTTGTAACTACCTTTTCTTTACTGATTTATGTTTTATATTTATATAGTATACCTGAGCCCTTTTTTTTTAATATATTGGTGTTAAATGATTTTAATTTTATTTACAGAATTTCTAGAAGTGTCTAAATTACAACCAGGAAAATGTAAGTTTACAAAAGTGCCATCAAATAAGATAAAGAAGGTGAAAGTACTCTGTAAAATATCAGGTTAAATCAATGTATTGTTAACATTTATCTTCTGATAATCTTATAGTAAGGGTTTAAGGAATTTAGTAGTATTATGCTATAAAAAAAGAATAAAAACCAATAACTTAGAGAGATTAATTTACAGATCTTGGAAGAATAATATAGATCTTCCTTGGCTTATGATGAGTTCTTGTCCCAATAAACCCATGGTAAATGGGAAATATTGTAAGTCAAAATGCATGTAATACACCAACCTACTGAACATCACACCTTAACCTAGCCTACCTTAAATGCACTCAGAACACTTACCTGAGCCTAAAGTTGGGCAACACCATCTAACACAAAGCATATTTTATAATAAAGGGTTGACTACCTCATGTAATTTATTGAATACTGTGCTGAAAGTGACCCATGGAATGTCTATGTCAGTGCAGAATGGTTGTCAGTATGTTGGTTGTTGACCCTTATGATCTCTGGCTAACTGGGCGCTGTTACCATATGGCATCATTGGAGAGGATTGGGAGAGTAGCACACCTTGTATCCCTAGCCTGGGAAAAGATCCACATTCCAAATTTCTTGTATGGAATCTACTGAATGCAGATCACTTGGGCACCATCATGAAGTACAAAAATCTAAGTTGAACCATCATAAGTCAGGGATTGTCTGTAATTAAACTAGAGAACCTAATCCCAAAAGGACATTCATTAACTAATATTCTTTTGAAAAAAAAAAAAAAAAAGCATTTGCGGTGGAACATAAATATAGGTCCTAAAAAGACATAATGGATCTGTATTTAATACACACAAGCTCCTAATTATAAGAAAGAAGAAACTGCTTTGAGCTTTAAAAAGCATCACTCTTAGAGAGTCGGATAGAATGGGTTGTGCCTGAAATGTATAGTATAAATTTACAGAGCAGGAAGTAAGTTTTGAGCAGGTACCTCTGCTTCTTTCTTCAACTTTGAAAATCATTCTCAAATGCGAATATTCATTCTTGCCCATTAATATACCAAAGTAAACTTAGTTGAGTTGAGAATGTAAGCACCATGAGGAGCAGCAACAACTTAGTGACCTTGTTTCATACTCTCCCCACAAAGAACATTACCCAGATCCATGCGGAAATTACATAAATATTTGCTAGCTAATTAATAAAGTACACTGAGTAATAAAGTTGACATTTTTGCTTCATGCTAGAGAATGTAAAGACAGAAGGCTGGGATTTTAATTATAATTTTGACATTTGTGAGCTCACTTCTTTGACCACTCTATCAGTTCATTTCAGCGCCGTTAAACAATACAAGAAATACAAGCATCTGCTGTGTGCAAGACACTGCTGGGGCCTGTGCCTAGGGCAGCATACTGGGGATTTTATCATGTACATAAACATTTTGAATACAAATGTGAATATTAATGTAAAAATAAGTTTCCTCTTCACACCTCCCAAGAACCCAAGAAAACTTTTTAGAGAAGTGATTCCTGAAATGGATGTGACAGATTAGCTAGGAGATGAGAAATGGAAAGTAGGAGTTTGATAGTTAGATAAGATGACAGACAGATAGATGAACTATACAAGAATCAAATGTATAAGAAGATATTTATGTCAATAAAAAGTCCTTGATTTATCCATATCATTAATATCTCTATATATTCTTCTTTGTAAATGTATATGAAGAGAGAGAAAGATGGGATAGTAAAAGGAATATTTTATTTGCATTTCATTAAGTTTAAATATTTGATGAAAAAACCCAAAATCATGAACTAACACAATAAAAACAATCATATCAATGATCCAATTTGAAGAATTTTAAAATGGTAATTGTGCCACCTCTTCATTTTTAACTTATCTTGAAGACTTTGTAGGAGACTGATCTTCCTCATTTACATTACAATAAAACTTAAAAGTTAGAATGGTTTTATCCTCAAAGCCTTTTATAAATGACTATCAATATTGTTTAAGCATTAACTTAATCTGTGGAAGTACTCACTAGAGAACACCCATTACTCTTGATTTATGTCCATTTTATTAGCTCCAGTTACAAGAACACACATAGAACAAGCTTCTGAGCCAACTTTCCTAATCCCTGTAAACTGTAATACAAGTAAACTGTAAGTACAATCTCAATTTATCTATTGGTGTAAACTTGATAGCCTCTCTCTTTTGGAAGTCTTAATTTAATGAGCTGTGTGAGACCACAGGCGATGAGAAAGTGTTCCATGTGCAACAGTCCGTCAGCTCTCCAAGCTCATTGAAATAGCTGTGTGTGTAGGAATGTAGAGTTTTCCACTGAGAGAACTGAACCATTTTCGAATAGAGACCATGCACACCATCAGAGAGAAATATTCATAAAACATGCCAATCAGACCTGGCAAAGATTTTTCTCACCACTCTCTCATTTCCTTCTGCTTCCCTCTTCCCACTAAAAAATAACAACATATTAAAGGCTGGAGTAATTACTCTTAGCAGAGGTCCTTCCCTGCCTATATCGCTCCCTCAGACCTTTTCCCAGATAGACTGCCACTGAGATTTTAGGTTCTGACCTCAGATGTCTTGGCCTGTGTTCAAACTCTGGATCCTCCTTTATCAGTGATGTGGTTTGAGGTTGGTTCATTAACCTCTCTGTTTCTCTGTTTACTTGTTTAAAAGGATGACCACTAGCATTCCTTGCTTTGTGGTATTACTTTTTTTTGTTTGTTAGTTTCAGAGGTAGAATTTAGTGATTCATCAGTTGTTCATTCCATCAAGTGCCTTCCTTCATGCCCATCACCCAGTTACACCATCCCCCTATCCACCTCCCCTCCAGCAACCCTCAGTTTGTTTCCTAGAGTTCAGCGTCTCTTATGGTTTGCCTCCCTCTCAATTTTCATCTTATTTTATTTTTTCTTCCCTTCCCCTATGCTCATCTGTTTTGTTTCTTAAATTCCACATATGAGTGAAATCATACAGTATTTGTTTTTCTCTGACTTATTTTGCTTAACATAATACATTCTAGTTCTATCCATGTCATTGCAAATGGCAAGATTTCATTCTTTTTGATGGCTAGTATTACTTACAAGAGAATTTACTACCAGCACTAAGCTGGCCCTCAGTCAATATTAACTATTAATGACTATTATTAAAATGACTGCATTTAGTTTTCCGAATTCGGTCATTAATTTCCTCCTTACAGCCCTGAGAGATTGCTAGATATGATTCTGTCATAGCAACCCCATGTTGTCTGTGATTCAGCACTGTCCAGACATCCTTATATGATTCCCAGACATCCTGACTGTTCCCACAGGGATGACTTCAAACTCTGCAATCCAGTTCCACCTTGACCACCAACTGAGAATGTTTCATTTATTTTTACCTGGCAACCTTGCCACAGCCTTCCCAGACAAAAATAGCCTCCCTCAGAAAGGAACTCCTTTGGCTCTCGCCCCACCAGTGCACACACCTGCAGACATTTGTTCCATCCAGCTGGTCTCCCAGCTCCTGTCTAGTATGGATTCTCTAAGCTGTTCTTTACACTCAACAAATGAATGTTTTAGGTAAAAAAAAAAAAAAAAAAAAAAAAAGATCTGTGACCTTAGTGCTCAAAACTCATAATTTTCCATTTTCTTTAAAAGAAATGTAAAACTGATCATGCTAATAACATTATAAAATCTAGTATAAGCCCTGAGAGTTGGGTTTTCTTTTTGTAACGCAAGTACCTATCTTAAGTTTGGATTGCCAAGGCAGCCCCTTCAAAGATGGTGCCCACTGCATAGATGGCCGTCTCCAATAAATATTGCCAGCCACTGGATAAAGAGTCAATCCTCCCCTCCCCACCCAGGCTCCTTTGTTTTAGGGAATCTTAGTTCATTTAGATAACTGACCATTTGGACTGCTTGCACTGTTCTCTTCCCACACTCATATTTTAAATTCACCAATAGAGAGTGAGCCTGTAAAACCCTAGGCCCCCCACCATCTACCCCAAACAATGCAGAACTTCAGGCCCTCTCGCTCTCTTTCTCTCTCTAACCTCACTGTGTGGCACCAGGTGTCCTATGAAATTTCCAGGATTTGTAAGTAACAAGCCTTTTTGTTTTTTCCTTTTTTTCCCCCTCTTTTTAAAGTTTCCTGACGGTTATTGCCGAAGGCATCTTGCAATCACAATCAAAACCAAAAGGCTGGTCCAGCCACCACACTGGTTATCAGCAGGTTGAGACTGGTGCACAGCATAATAAGATAGAGACCGGTGCACAGCATAATAAGATAAGCCGTATTTTGCTTAGTGGGACCTAAACCTGGTTAATCCCACTAGGAGAGAAGGATGAAATCTGGCTGGAGTTTGAATGACTTTGAAAGGACAGAGAAAAGAAAGAGAAAAAATACATGAGTGTTTTGGTGACTATTTGGAGAATTTGGGGGAAATTCAGCTTGCTTACTGTATCTCTTACTAACCAAGGGTGAAGGAACTTTAAAAATGAACTTAGAAGTTTGGTTGGCTCACTTTGTCACATCTGCTTGTATTCTGTGTTGCTGGCAGGGATAATTTTTGCTCACATTCTCTGCTTTATCCTTACCCGAATTCTATGAGTTAAATTCTACCTAATCTCACTTGTGAAGATAAGAAAACTGAGGCTCTGAGAAATCAAACTTCTAGAAAATAGGCAAGCCTGGTCTGAATCCATGTAGAATGAACCCAGTGTACACTTTCTTAAACACTATCTTGTTGTTTAATGTTGGGAAATTTTAATTGTGACAAAAAGTCTTCGATGGAGGGATTGTTTATTTTTCTTTTTGTTAGCAGAACCCTTTTAAGCCCAGGTAAGCAAATAGGGGCGCTATTGCAAGGACATAGGGACATCTTGTGCAATCCCAGGGAAGGAGACACTTCAAAGCCTCAGGAAGGATTTGAACCGGGAGTTTAAGTGTTATCAAGGCAGTCTGCTCCTCCCGGCATCTGGCTCCCTGCCTCCACAGCTCTGTCCGCTTCTCCCTGGGGCCACAGGTTCTATACATGTTCCTCCATCGTCCCGCACCCTGGTGACTCAGTCGAACACCCACCTGGGTCCTGCTGGGAAGGGACTCTGCACTATAATTAAGGGCAGGGACCAGGAGATTGCCCTGGGTCATCTGGTGAGCCCAATTTTAAGAGAATATGGGGGGGGTGTAAAAGAGATATAGCTTTAGAAGAAAGCAAGGAGAGGCAGCAGGTAGATGAGATTTGCAGTGACAAGGACCTGAATCACCACCATTGCTGCCTCCCAAGATGGAGGAAGAAGGCCACGAGCCAGGGAAGGTGGGTGACCTTTAGAAGCTGGGACCTCTCCTTCCTGCTGATAGGCAGCAAGTAAACAGGGATGTCAGTCCTAGATTCCCATAGACCTGAATTCTGCCAACCACCTGAATGAGCTTGAA
The DNA here is from genome assembly GCF_002201575.2 of Neomonachus schauinslandi. Taxonomy (NCBI): domain Eukaryota; kingdom Metazoa; phylum Chordata; class Mammalia; order Carnivora; family Phocidae; genus Neomonachus; species Neomonachus schauinslandi. The sequence continues at coordinate 182,666,399 of NC_058406.1, forward strand.
CATGGATGTTCCCCAGAGCTTCCAGAAAGGAATCCAGCCCTTCCAACCCCTTGATTTTTAGCCTAGTGAGACCCGTGTCTGACTTCTGACTGAACCGTGAGATAATAATGCTATGTTCTGTTAAGCCACTAAGTGTGTGGTGATGTGTTACAGCAGCAACAGAAGACCACTATACTTTTGTTCTCTTAATTTTGCATCTCTCTTCATATATATATATTTTTTTCTCTCTCTCTGCATACATACATCTCTTTTTCTTTTGCATGTATTCCATCTTGACAACCTCAATTTAGCCTGCAGCATTGAATTACAGGAGTCTTTTCATCCAGTCTGGAGCCTATGACTAATTAAACCTGTTTCAATATCCCAGTTCTGAATTTCTAAGGAAAAATCAAATTTTTCCAGCCCAATCACTGAATTGCATCTCCCTGGTTCAGGTCACCGATATCCATCCAGAGAAATGGGGAAGAGTCATGGAGAATGTTGACAGCTCATTCCATGACTTGGAGGGGCGAGTTTATCTAAGGGCACTCCTAGAAAAAGGATGTGGTACCAGGGAAGAGAAAGAGGTGTATTTCTAGTAGAGATGCTTAGGACATATAAATGGCATGGAACAGATTAAAAGAAGCTATGTGGAATGGACGAAGGTGCTGAAAGAAGGGGTCTGGAAAGGTTTAGAATTGTCATATTTTTCTCAATCAGTTAAGTTTGCACCAATTTCTTAAACCCAGGAAGGACTAACACCAGACCCTCGATAATTTGGATATATGGATTAATTATGACATGAGCCGGCTTTTTGTGCACATATATATGTGAGCTTGTGCAAAATATGTACATATGACTATGGGTTTATACTTCATTCTGCTGTTCATCAATTTTTCCCATTTCTTCCACCATGTAGGCTCAGCAAAATAAAATGGCAAGTGGAATAATTAAAAGCACAAACAGCTGAGATTAAGCTCTGCAGAGATTAATTCTGACACAGTTTTTATTTAATGTTATAGAGCAGTGATCTGGGGAAAATAAAAGTGCATCCACTGGAGAAACTTTATTGACAAAATAGCAATAGGAATACAACAGAATTCAAAATGCAAAAGTGGATCAGGGAAATTGTGTGCTTAAGCATTCTGTGCAATTCCACTAAACACTGGCTTCATTAATCCCAATGTCTAGCTCTATTATTTAAAGCTGCACTTCCCAGTGTGGTTAGTTGGCTGGGCAATGCATGGGTAAGCATGACTTGCACTAGCTATGCAAAAACGGAGCAGACATTTACGAGTCCATTTTTAAAAAAAACTCTTTGCTACCTAGTAAAACACCCCCATGCTTGGAGGCCCACCTTCCCTGTTTTTTTGTTGTTGTTTTTTTTTCAGGCATTCTTAACCACATCCCTCTTAACAAAGTGCACTGTTTTTTGAACGGTACCATGTAAGACTTAGAATTTTAAGTAACTCTCATCAGTGCATCTACCAACAGATAGAAGCCTCAATTTAACCAGAAGATAAATAAGACAAATCTTATTTGTCAAAGTAGCTAGGTGTATTTATTCAATTTACCCAACAAATATTTACTTAGTATTGACTAGACATCAATGATATCTAATATCTGTATTTTTTTTTAACAGAGATGATTAATTGGGTTTATCTGTGTTATGTGCGATAAGTAATGTTCTCTGCTCCTCACGGCCAAACATTCTCTGCCACATTTGCTCCATGACCACAAGCCAGAGGGTTTACTGTTTTACTTTCCAGTTGTGTTAGTCTTTCTTCTCGAGGCATACATAAGTCCCGCATGCCAACACCGACTTGCCTCTTCGCAAACATCTTGACACCATCGAATAATTTTAACAAAAATAAATAGCCTTGCCTTACTGAAATGCTTATTAATGTAACAGTTTGGTACCATGTGTCAACTGCAAACTAGCAAAAATGAAAATATATATTGGTAATGGGCAAAGGTTGAGAGGACTGCTCTCCTATGCTGGTGGTACAAGTGAAAAATATTGAATCCTTCTAGATGCAATTTCACAAAGTACATCAACAGCCTCAAAACAAACTGACATGCATCTATATTAAGGAGTCGTTCTGAAAGAAATAGTCTAATATGATTTTTGTGGTCTCCTAAGGTCCTGAACACTGTGCTCCAATTATCTCTCTGTATTTCCATTTGAAGATTTTTATGACAGTATTATTAGTAATTTTGAAAATACTGAAGATATTTAAATTCTTCTACATTAAGAATCAATTGCATAAATCACAGCAGGTCCAAAGGTTTAGCATTATGCACCTATTTGCATAGTGTGTCAAAGAATTTTGAATGCTGTATAAAAACACTCTTAAGTGAAAATGTAAGATATGCAGCTTTATATAAAATATAGAAATATAGAAAATTCCAGTCATGTAAATCACCTATTAATCCAATAAATGTTCATGATTTGAGAACCCGCTTCATGTGCCAGGCATTACTTTAGGTATCAGAGATAGAGTCAAAGAACACAGCTCTTTGTGAAAAGCCCTGCCCTCAAGGAGCTTAAAATGAAGAAGTACAATAACTCATACATGATTAATAGGTCCAGGTAGGTGTAGAAGCAAAGAAAACACATCTGTGGGGAACATACTGGAATGTGAGGGTGACTTCTCTGAATCATGAGACTATTGTTGATATCTAGTCGCCACTCTTATTTTTTTAATTTGCCAAATTCCTACCATAAGCATATCTTACTTTTATTATGTGCTTTTTTTTTTTTAAGAAAAAAAATCATCATTATTATCCATCTTTACCTATCAGGTCAAATCCAGCCAGCAGAGCACCTGGAATAATAATGTGTAACTATTTCATCCTGGAGACTTCAGTGGGCATCAGTGTGATGGATAATCAGGTTCATTATGCTGTGGTTCCCACACCCCACTGTGGATATTACCTAATACTCAGCCCCAGGAGAACCCCTTTGTATGACAAAATACAGAGTGAAGAGGAACACACTAACCCTTGTAATGTGCCTTCTATTGGTAGAGCTGTTGTCATTCTTGATTTTAGATTATTCTCAAAACAACCCTTGTGAGTGAGTGTTGTTCTCCCCACTGCACAGATGCAGGAAAAGGGGACCCAGAGAGTGAAGTCACCTCCAAGCTCACACAATGTGTGAAACCAGATTTTCCTGCACCAAAATCTATCAACCACGATGCGTTTTTCTTCCTTCCTTCCTTCCCTCCCTCCTTCCTTCTGAGCCTCACTGTGTGCTAGGCACTGTTCTAACTAGTCACGCTAAGGTTGCAATCATCCTATGATCCCATTACTCTCATTCTGTAGATTTATAGGAGCAAGTAAATCCCTTTGTGTCAGTGATAGAAAAGATAAGAAATCAAACTATCCAACTATAGGAACAAGGAAAATCATACATTTCCCAACCTGAAAACACTGAAAGTGACTAGAAACAAGTTTACGTTAGAAAGAGAAATAAGATAATAATCAGGTGGGTTTGGGGATACATGTGGAGCAGAGGCAAGACAGAATTTTGAGAACTAGATTTGCCTATTACTATTCCAAAAAGCAGTACCTAAGCTGGACAAGCTATATAAGCTCTCTGAGTAGCAGTGTTCTTGCCTTTAAAATATCTCCCGATAGGTTTGTGGGAAGACCAATGAAGACTGCTCACATAAAGCGCCCAGCATCATGCTCAGCACACTCTTTTTTTTTTTTTAATTTTTTAATTCTTATGTTAATCCCCATACATTACATCATTAGTTTTAGATGTAGTGTTCCATGATTCATTGTTTGTGCATAACACCCAGTGCTCCATGCAGAATGTGCCCTCCTCAATACCCATCACCAGGCTAACCCATCCTCCCACTCCCCTCCCCTCTAGAACCCTCAGTTTGTTTTTCAGAGTCCATCATCTCTCATGGTTCGTCTACCCCTCCGATTTCCCCACCTTCATTCTTCCCCTCCTGCTACCTTCTTCTTCTTCTTTTTTTTTTTCTTAACATAATATTGCATTATTTGTTTCAGAGGTACAGATCTGAGATTCAACAGTCTTGCACAATTCACAGCGCTTACCAGAGCACATACCCTCCCCAGTGTCTATCACCCAGTCACCCCATCCCTCCCACCCCACCCCCCACTCCAGCAACCCTCAGTTTGTTTCCTGAGATTAAGAATTCCTCATATCAGTGAGGTCATATGATACATGTCTTTCTCTGTTTGACTTATTTCACTCAACATAATACCCTCCAGTTCCATCCACGTTGTTGCAAATGGCAAGATTTCATTCCTTTTGATGGTTGCATAATATTCCATTGTAGATATATACCACATCTTCTTTATCCATTCATCTGTCGATGGACATCTTGGCTCTTTCCACAGTTTGGCTATTGTGGACATTGCTGCTATAAACACTGGGGTGCACGTACCCTTTCAGATCCCTACTTTTGTATCTTTGGGGTAAATACCCAGTAGTGCAATTGGCTCAGCACACTCTTAATAAATGCAGCTCCACATTCCCCACCCAACACTCCCCACATGCTTATACATTACCGGCCAGCCACTCATCACAGCCCTGAATGAAGGTGCTTTCACTCTTGGGTGGGAGACAGACCTACAGATGAGTATTTACAAAGTAATACCATTGCTCCTGACTTGTTTGTTCAACCAATATGTAGAACTTACCCTGGGCCCTGCACTATTCCAGGTGCTAGAGTTTAGGGTGCTGAGCCCAGTAATCAAAGTAACCAGTGTGGATGAGTAAATGGTTGGAGGCGGCCAGCCAGGGCAGTGGTGGTAGAAGTGGGATGGACGGAGAAGGCTCAGAGAACACAAAACGTGAAAAAACTGAAGAACTGGGGAAGTTTGAGGAGGTACCTGCTGCCCTCTTCCTGGCCTGAGGACATCTAGGTGCTTGCTGCCTCCTGTGGGGTTTCATACAGTATTTAGAGGCAGGGGACCATTTGGAAAATTTCAGAAGGCCTCTCACCATGGCCACGATGAAGCTGGAGTCAACAATTCTATGAAAACCCAGCCTCTGCCCCCAAAGTGTGGTCTTTTACCTGCACAAGCCACTGGGTGACTTTTCCATTCTGTTTTACCTTGTTCTGCTTTGCTTCGAGGGCAAGAACCTGGACAATGGACAGAATCAGAAGAAGGCATATTTTGCCACAAAGCAGGAAACTGTCAGTGACACTCAAACAGAATGAGTGACCCCAGACTTTTATCCTGAATGGACAGCTGTCAGTGACAGATCATGGACGCCTACACAAGACAGAGGTGGGACCTCTGAATTCATCTTTCGACACTCAAAAAACCAAGATAAAAAGAATACCTCCCTGATAGTGCCATTGCAGAGGTAACTTGGGGTAGCACATGACTGAGTTCTCAAAGCAATGACTGGTGCATAAAAACCCTCAGTAAGCACTGAACTTATACTGTTCAGGAGAGGAGAGGAGAGGAGAGGAGAGGAGACTGTTAACAGTAAGAGCAGTGTTAGTGGCTGGAACTCTACATTGGTAAGATCAGCAACACTATCAACCCTTCAGAAAGCTCTAGATTAAGGTTATTATTACCCTTTCAAATTGCCTTTTTTATTCTCTTTCTTCACCTTCTTCTTCCTAATAAATATCAAATCAGTGTCTTTTTTTTTTAAAAAAAGATTTTATTTATTTATTTGATGGAGAGAGAACACAAACAGGGGTAACAGTAGGGAGAGGGAGAAGGAGAAGCAGGATCCCCACTGAGTATGGAGCCCGATGCGAGGCTCGATCCCAGAACCCTGGGATCATGACCTGAGCTGAAGGCAGCCACTTAACTGACTGAGCTATCCAGGTGCCCCAAATCAGTGTCTTCTATAGGAGTTTCACCATTTTGGGCTCTTTGTATAATAAAACGTTAGACCAGGGAGTGATCAGCTGTAAGAGTCTTATTAGGATCTAGGATGACTGTGGAGCAGGCTGTGGACCTGAGCAATACAACAAGAAGTCACTAGCCACTGTGTCTTTTTATAGTTGAATTAATTACAATGAAATGAAATTTTAAACTCAATCCTTTGGTCATCCTAGCCACATGTGGTCAGCAGCTAGCAAACTGGATAGTGCAGACATAGAACCTTGAGAACCTTGACATCATTGAAGAAAGTTCCATTGGACAGCACTTTTCTAGAAGTGCGTGGATAGGCGCACCCATCACAACAATAGACAGTCAAAAGGGCATGTGCTCTCTGTGACCCTGCCTCCCTCTCCTTACTTACTACCTCAAACACTCCATGCTTCCTTTTAGACAGGGCTTTCTCCCATTGCAGAACGCTCTTAAAATGCACCTGCTACTCTCAGCACATGCCTACATATGCATACGATCTGCGCCTGCCCCCCCCCACACACACATTCACACTCACCTATTTACCTGTCAGTCCTTGTCTTTTGTTTCAAACCTCAACTCAGCCATCATTTCTCAGTGAGGATCCCCCACCTCCAACCTCCTGGACATGGCCACTTCTCCCTGTCATGTCTCCACATCCTCATACCACACCGTGAAAAGCACTTTGTAACCGTAAGATTTTACATTCCTTTATGAGATTATTAAAAGCTAAGACTTGTAATACACCAAAAATTCCGTGAAAGCAAAGATGATGCCTGGCTTGCTCACAGTCTCCCCTCTATACCTAACACAGTGCCTGGCATAGGGTGGAGTGGCATTAGCTATATGGTAAGTGAATGAATGAAAACAGAAGTCACTCTGGCTAGTGGTCAGGGCAGGTCTCCGGGACAAAAAGGCTGCCTTCTCTAGACTGTGGTAAGCCTGGTCGCTAAGACTTTATCAAGACAGACGTGGTCCTTGCTGGGTAGAGGGACAAGAATCTTTTCAGGTATTGAAATATGCTTGGGACCTGATCCATAGCAGGGAGAAAAGATCTGCTGGGTTTCTTTCCAAAGGCTGGGTCATTAATGCAAGGACCACATGCTCTCACATCACCTCCACACCACTTAGGAATATCAGAGTAGTGTTGTCATCAAAACAGACTGAGCGCAGAGTGAGCCTTGTGTTTAATGCTTCCTGCTCCTTGAAATTGCTATTCACTGTTCTTTGTATGTCCTCTGGACTCATATTTAATGAACAGCCACTACTTTTTAAATTCTGTGTTCCAGGGCGCCTGGGTAGCTCAGTTGGTTAAGCGACTGCCTTCGGCTCAGGTCATGATCCTGGAGTCCCGGGATCGAGTCCCACATCGGGCTCCCTGCTCAGCAGGGGGTCTGCTTCTCCCTCTGCCCTCTTCCCTCTCGTGCTCTCTGTCTCTCATTCTCTCTCTCTCAAATAAATAAATAAAATCTTTAAAAAATAAATAAATAAATAAATTCTGTGTTCCACCCTGTGAATGTCGACATCATAAATGCTCAAGGTTTGGTGAACCATTTTTCTTGGACCAGACACTGTGCTAAATGCCTTGCTTTCATTCAATCCTAAAAGGCAACCCTATGAGAGAGCTATTATTGTTATCCCAATTTTAAGATGAGGACATGGCATGACAAAGAGGCTTAATAACCTGTCTTGCCATCTCTACAACTACTGAATCTCCCTGTGCCCATTTTTCCACTGAAAAATGTGGGCAGAAATGGTAGTCACTTCACAACATTGGTGTTAGGATGGCATCAGAGAAGGAATGGAGACACTTAGAAGCCATTCAAGGTTTGCTATTATTTCTCTTAGAATTAATCCTTTGGCTATTGCATCATGTGCCAGACCTACCCTCTGATTGTCCACAGGCTGCTCCAACTGAAAATCACGACCTCTCAGAGGTGAAAGAGTTCTGGGATCTAGAAGAAAGTTATTTTGCTGCATCCCAGGGACACGCATCAGGAAGGCACAGTTGGGGGAAGGGGGTTATCAGGCTGGCATATACCACTCCAGGCACAGCCCCGGGGAACTGTCACATGTGGAGCTGTATTTGATCTTCACGGAGCCCCCTGGGAGGCATGAACAACGCTTCTATGACAGTTAAAGAAAATGGCTCAGAAAAATTAAGTTTCCAAAAGTCATGCAAGCTAATGAATGAAAGAAACGCCAACATTTATAAAGCAGCATCGCACACGGTTATCTAACTTCTAATAAATGAGACACATCTTGGAGATTTATTTGCACTTAGTGTAAATTAGTTTCAATTATTTATTTATTTTTTAAATCACTTGATTTTGACATGGAAAAAATACTTCCAATATTTTACCCCAGCCTATTTTTGGAGGAATCAGATAATACTTTTCTTGAAAAAATAGACATTTTAAAAATGGGCCCTTCAAAATGGGTCCTTTAAAAAGTAGAAATCAACCTTCCAATTTTGTCTTACAACAATTAAAGTTCAAGGTTATGTGTTTTAAGGATCACTTAGCAGCTGTTTTTTTAGTCCCAAACTAAGGTGCTCTAACAGGTAAGTTGCTTACATCTGCCTGAGCAATCCTGGGGACAGTAAGAGTCTCTCAGTCTGTGTTACACATGTGAAACCACCTAGCACAATACCAAAAAGAAAAAGAGGGAAGGGAGGAAGGGAGAGAGGAAGGGAGGGAGGGAGGAAGGAAGACATGAAAAGGAAGGAAAGAAAGAAAAGATAACCGTAGCAGATGGTCACTACCTTTGTTTAATATTAAACTAACCAATAACTAAATGCACATCACATAAGCCCTTGCATGCACGATACATGTTTGTGTTCCAAAGTAATATAAAATATACTGTCAGTAGACTTTAATCGTATGACTACCGTGACCCTACCATTTCATGGGTCTTAATGGTCAAAATGCTCCCACCATGAGGCAAGGCAATAAAGGTTCAGACAACACAACCTGGTCAGCTAGCGGAACTTGTCTCAGGAACTTATTCTCTCTCTCACGAGGACTTCCAAAAAGACAATAGAGAGAAATGCTAGTTTCACAGCTAAGAAGCCGTTAATGGGTGCTGAACATGCCCTAGGCATTCTACATATAGGCACAAAGCTCTTGGCGGTAGAGGTTACTGCCTTCTCACGGACCGCTCAGAGAGAAAGGAAAAACTTCTACTCAGACCAGGCAGCTAACAAAGGAAGTGGAGCTCAGATAACAGCCTAATGCCCATTGCACTGCTGTCTCCGTGTCTGGACCATCTATGGACATCTTAGATGCTTGTAAGCCTGACTGAGGAAAACCATATCTTACCATCAAGTCCAAAATTTGGGTGTATCCCGGAGTAGTTCCTAAAACAACCAACTAGCATCAGCACCTGGCAAACTACTACTGGAGACCGAAGACCAACAGTGGCTTATAACGGCCAGCAGCCTGAAGCTAAGGTGCCCCAGGAGCCAGACCTGGACAAACACAGCAAGCATCTGTGGCAAAGAAGAACTAAAAAAAAAAAAAAAGGGGAGAGAGAGAATCAGCTTTACGTTCCATTTTCACTAAGAGATAGTTTTGAATAATGGCTATTTGGGGAGTTGGGTCTTGAATTCACACAGTTGGATATTGTCTTTCCCGGAGCTACTGACATTTGGAAGGCCCTGGTTAGGGTTCTGTGCAGAGACGAGTCAGCACTTGCCATTTCCTGTGAATGTCCTGCTTCTGTTAAAAAGGCCCCTGATGGCCCTTTCTGGAAAAACTTCCAGTCATGAGGATGGGAGCAGCTCTGACATAAAATGTTACTATTCTTGTCAGGTGGGAGAAGGGGCATTATTTATCGTACCTTAACTCCTAAGGGCATGCACTGGAAATGTGGAGTGGAATCTGCTCTGACTCACTCCACACTCTTGGTGACCCTGGTCTGGTCACTTGCCCTGTGAGTCACAGTTGCTCATATGCATAACAAAGAGGATAGGATGAGGAGGATCACTGATATCTTTTCAGCACCAAAGTTCAGTATCCATGGACACTTTTGTTGTGGAGGTTTGAGAACTTCCTAAAGTTACATCAAGGGCAATTACACACCCTCAAGCACCCTGAGTTTGTATGCGACTTCTTGCCAGAGTAAACAGTGTTTCTCAAGAGTCAGGGCAATTGCTTTGTAAAACTAGCTAGGGTCCATGGACTGAGTGGGGCTGGGGCCTCCAGAGGTTGGGTGGGGTGCCCAGAGGCACAGGATATTAACTGCAAGCTGGGTCTAGTCCAGTATTCCCACTATAGTCCACTTCACACCAAACCATGCAAATTCCATGAGTTCTCCTTCACTTATTTAAGCTGATCTGAATTATATGGTTCTGCCCTGGTACATTTAAACATAGAATGTGGTGACTGTTTTGCCCAGGGTTCTCCAGAGAAAAAGAGAGAGATAAGGGGAGGGGGACTGACAAAGATAACAAGGTGCGGGCTGACAAGTCTGAAATCTGGTAAGCTGGAGACCCACGGAAGAGGTGACATTGTAATCTTGAGTACGGATTTCACACGGCAGCAGGCTGGAAACTTAGGCAGGGTGTCTATGCTGTCTCTGTCTAGTCTTGAGAATTCCAGACTCCACTCCCTTTCAGGAAACTTGAGCCTCTTCTCTTGAGGCTGTCAAGGGTTTAAATGAAGCCTACCCACGTTGTGGAGGGTAATCTGCTTTAGACGGTAGATTCAAAGTCTATTGATTTAAAGGTTAAATCACACCTAAAAAATACCTTTACAGCAACATCCAGGCTTGTGTTTTACCACACAACTAGGCACCATAGCCTAGCCACACCAATCTGTAAACTACCACCATGACTCTATTTAATTTCTCCAGAGTAATTACTGGGTGACAGGAGCTTTTGCCTCTGACAAAGCTGTGCTGCAGGCTTGAATTTGCTACAAGTTGCATGACTTCAGACAGTCATACCTTCTCTGAACTTCAGGGTTCTTATTGGTCAGATGGGTTATTATGCAGATTCATTGAGACAATGCTCATGTCTTCCTTAGCGGCGTGGGTACAGGGTTTGCAAGCCCCAACTATTTCCTCTTCTCAAAAGAACCCTTTTCTCATCCTGTCCAAACAGACTCTATGTCTTGTTCCTCAGTAGAATGTAGTCTGAAATTTGGTTACATGATATCCAGAGTCTGTCTCAGGTAAGGCTCCTATTGCTTCTTTCCATATTCATTCATTCAACAGATACATTCTATCACATTAATGATGATGGCTACTGGCTATTTGTTATGGGCCTACTATTCTCAGTACTCAACACCCTCCATGCATTAACTTACTTAAACTCAGCCAAAACCTCAGGAAATAGGCACTATTGTTATTACCCACATTGAACTGATGAGGCACCTGAGGCCCAGAGAGGTTAAGTCACCTGCCCAAGGCCACACTGAGAAATGGTGAACCAGGATTCAAATCACAATTGAGTGCAAGCTTCTTAAAAATTGGAGCAGTTCTGCCTCTTGTTTATAACCTCTTGTATCCACCCCAGCTCAGCAACCCCTTGTTAGTGGGTAGAATAAGACCCCCTCTAAAGACGTGTGTGTCCCTCTTCCCAGAACATGTGAATATGTTAGTTTACACAGCAAAGACTGCAGATTGGTTAAGGTCACCAATCAGCTGACTTCAAGATCATCTGGGTGGGCCACATGTAATCTCAAGTGTCCTTATAAAGAGAGAGGGAAGCAGACAATAGGGAACCAGAGAGATGGCAGCGTGATAAGGATTGGCTTCAGGTTGATGGTTTTGAAGACGGAAGAATGAGGCTAGAAGCCAAGGGCTGCGGGTGGCCCCTAAATGCTGGCAGAGGTGAGAAAACAGATTATTGCTCAGCACCTCCAGAAAGGAATGCAAGTGATTATCACCCAATGCGACCTTGATTATAGCCCAATTCAACCTTGACCAATCTTGGACTCCTGACCTCCAGACCTCTAAGATAATAAGCCACTAAGTTCCGACCATCTGTTACAATAGCAGTGGGACACAAATACCCTCTTTATTGATGCATGCCTCATATTTTAGAAGAGAAAAGAACACAGGCCTGCTTCCCAATTTGCAAAGTAGTTTAACACACGCTATGTAAGTTGACCTTCACCTGCTCCAAGGTGAAGATTTACAACTGTCATGCCCATTTTATGAGACAGAATGGTGATATTCAGAGACCATGGCAACTGAAGCTGGTCTAGTGCAAATGCTAGAAGTGGGCCTGGGAAGCAGCTCATGCCTCCACAGAACTGCTGAGTCCCGGGCACTGAAAAAGGACATGATCCATGTTTGCTGAGAATGAAAAGTGAGACAAGGCATCTAACAGAGACCACCCCGGACGCTGCAGAGGGATTTCCCAGGCGGACCTGCCTGCTGAGAGACCTTACACAGAGACCCCCCTGCAGACCACTGTGGCCCCACAGTGTCACCTTGGGTGGCTTCTGTCATTACTTGGTTTTCCAAAAGTTCATAATCAGGGCCGGTGCCTTGAAGGGGCTCAGGGCCTTGGAAATGAAGGCTGCAGGAGGGTGCCCTATCTCCTCTCTGAAACGGCATCCTGTTATGTCCTCACATCAGGACACCGGCAGGCCAGGAGGCCCGTTCCCCTCCCTGCACCCCTCCTGTCTTTCTGTCCAAATCAGGCAAATGGCAGAGCCATGTGACTCTACTTCAGAGTCCACTTAACTTAATTGAACGGAATGTGATTTCCAAGAAGCACAGGTGGTGATGGAGACAGTGTTGGGCAGCTTATTATCTGATTTGATGTGGCAGCCTCCAAATGAGCTGCTTGCTGAGCACATTCTAATGGGCTAAGCCTGGGGAGAGGCACCCAGGCAGAGAGGCAGAGGGTGGGGGGCTCTCAACTGCTGAGATCGGCTGCAGTGAGCTGAGCATTTGAAGCCAGCCACCCATTTAATGCTCCCAACAGTAGGGGTGGGGGGGTAGGGATATAATCCTGAGCAAGGGATGAAGCATGGAAACTCAGAGAGCTTGTGTACATTTCCCAGGGTCACACAGCCAAGGCTAAGGGTCTTTGTCTGACTTCCCAGCCTAGCTGTCTGCCCTAGAGCATGCCACCTTTGTAAGTAACAGCTCAGGGATGGGGTGGAGAGTGGGGAGGAGTCAAGAGGTAAAGTCCAGCACTTGAGGCGCCTGTGGCCTTCCCTGTGGCTCCAAGTGCCTCCTGTGTACAAACTCCAACAAGTGACTAATCCTTCCTGAGCCTGTTTTCTTGTCCCTATGCTGGATATGCTAACAAACTCTTTATTATAAGCCTGTGGAAAGGATTAAATGAAATAATACATGTAAAAGTCTGGCCAGTATGGAGCATACAGTAAGTGTTCAAACATCGTTAGCACAGCTGGTTATGATCCATATTGCGGCTCTCTGTCCTTGTTAGAAAGGCAGTCACTGGGTGGGGAGAACTTCTGGGCAGTGACATCAACTCCTCTTGTTTTCAAGGAGCTGCACTCTCTTGTTGATAGAACTGACCCTAAAGTGAAGGTGTTACATTAGATTCCCAAGAGCTGTGGGATGCCCTGGAGTCCCCTCAGTGACCCTAGGGCAGAAGGAAGGAATTAAGTGGCGGGGGCATGCAAGTATAGTTTGGGACCTCCACTGCTGTTGTAAGCAGGACAGCTCTGCCTTTATTTTCTTAAAAATTGACATTTCTGGGGCTCCTGGGTGGCTCATCAGTTAAGCATCTGTTTCTTGGCTTCAGCTCAGGTCATGATCTCAGGGTTCCGCGACTGAGCCCAGTGTTGGGTTCCATACTCAGCAGGGAGTCTTCTTCTTTCTGTCTCCTTCTGCCCCTCCCCCCACTGCATGCACACTCACTCTCTCTCTAAAATATATAAATAAATCTTTTTAAAAATTTGACATTTCCATCAGAATGCATCTTAATACAAATGGAAGTGAGTTTACAAACACCCCTTCCAGAAGACTTCTTTGCCTTCCCTGATGCATTTCCTCTTCCTCTGCCTCCTTGTCCACATCACTGTGCCCACCAACAAGTGTCACACAAGCTCCATTTTTTGCATTAAACCAAATCCTTGTCTTCCATTTCAAAGCACCAACCACTGTCATATACGTCTGTGAGGACAGAGGCTATTCTCCATGCCTGGCCTTGTGCATCTCTTCCATCTGGCTGTTGCTCAGTTATATCCTTTTATAATAAATATCTAGTAAGTAAAATGCTTCTCTGTAAGCCACTCCAGCAAATTAATCAAACCCAAGAAAGGGTCATTGGGATCCCTGATCTAAAGCTGGTTGATGAGAAGCACAGGTGCTAACCTAGAATTTTGATTGACATCTGAAGAGGGTGGAACAGTCTTGCAGGACTGAGCTTAACCCTGGGATCCGATGCCTTCTGCATGGAAGACAGTGTCAGGATGGAGTTGAATCGTAGGAACCCCACCCCCACCCCCCACACACATAGGAATTGGGTCCAGAACCTTTAGCATCTCCCCCCCCCCATCACTGCCCTAAAAAAGAAAATTCAGCGCTATGTTTCTAAATGTCTACATTGTTATTTCTCATCTTAGGGATTAAGTCTAGAACTTCTGTAATTTAAAATCTTTAAGGATTAAAATCGTGACTACCACATGTAGATTTCTTTAGACAGTTGCACAGAAAAAAAAATGCACCCAAAGAAAGAGTTCCAAAAGCCCTGAGAGAGGAGAGGATAAGAGGTGTTAGAATATCAGCAATCTTCTTTCGAAGCCTTCAGCATGGGTATTATGATATTAGTGTGTGACAGTTTAAACTGTAGAAGCTATTGCTTGTCTTAATCAGAAATACACACTCCACAGATGGCAGCTAGGGGTTTCTGTTATCTTTAACTCTGGTCAACACCAGATGTTTTGCTAATTAGTATAATAAAAGGAGATGTAAGTTGTCATTGGTGAAATTATAAACTTTATAAATAGCATACCAGATTCTAGAAATAGACTCTTGATGTAATTAATAGCATTCAAAATAAATGAACTGGCTGAAATATTCTAGAGCAATCTCCCACATGGCATGGGAGAGGTATATGGATCTAGAAGCACTTCTCCATTCAGTATCTTTTAGATTGGCATCAGAGGCATGGTTTGGCAAAAAGTTCTGGGTCCACCCTGGATTCTGAAGTTTCTGTTGCTGACAATAACTGAGGCCAACTGAATCCTCCTCTAGAATACTGCTATGTCCTTGACAAAAGGATTTTTCATACAAAGTGCTATCGGAGCACCTAAAAAATAGAGTTGGGATATTTTTAAGCTACATGACTTTCTTTGTGATGGCTTAAAAATATATGCTTATTTTAAACATCTTCTGTATCAATCCTTGTATATGTTCAACATTGTACTGGCCACTTGTTTGAGACATGACTAGTTAATAATGTCCCAGCTTCAAGAAGCTCAAGATCTACCAAGCAGCAAACACTGAGAGGTGAATTAGCAAAAAAATTACAAAGTTACAAAATTTGCATGCATGACATGGAAGGAAACTTTTTGAAAGAGGAAGACCCCGTGGACTCTTGACACCTGTGTTCATTCTGAACCACTCTGCCTCCCTGCCCTGCATGTCATCTCTTCATCTTATTCTCAAGACATCCCTCTGGTTTTGACTTCATGTTAGTGGTCTTCAGCTAAAGCTCCACTGGCTTCTCTTTTTGACTACGTTACTGTTACATTCCTGAACTTGGTACACTCGCCTTTACGCCCACCTCTTGTAGAGATGTCTGGAGCTCAGGAGGAAGAGTCATTTAGGCTCAAGGACAGATCTGAGCATCTCAGGTGTGGAATCACCTGGGAGAAGAGATGTGGAAGGAAGAGAAAGGAGCCAGTTGCAGGTCTAGGCTGTTGGGCTGGGGCTGTGTGCGGGTTATTAGCAGCAAGTGTGCAGAGACAGAGCAGGGGAATCAGGGTGAAAGGAGAGGGACTGGCAAGTCAAGGGGTAAGTGGGGCTGACAAGTGAAGCGGGGGGAAGGCAGATAACCATCCTCCCTTCCCTATCTCATGTTCCAGCCTTGTATCCATATTCCCTGGAGACTTCACAAGGCCATTTGAGGGAGGTTTCCTCTTTGGCAAGGCTATCTGTTGTCCTCTGTCAGAGAAGAAAGGCATCTACCTATCAACTGTTTGGACACATTATTCCTTCCTGGAACTAAATTCTCACTGTATTTTATTCCAAGACTTGCATATTCTCTTCTCTTTCCCTGTCAGCCTCAGTAGATTACTCTCTCTTCAGTGTGGCTCTCAGAGCTGATGCTTGAGGCTAATGCCTAGAGAGATGGAGCAAGGGAGAAGTGAGCAGAGCAGAGGGCTTTGCATGACTGAGCATGGCTCATACCATTTCTGGAAGAAGAAAGCAGAGAAGGGGCCCACTGATTTGGGATGTAGATGTGGAACGTGGTCTTGTTTGGATGCGAACAGCCTGTAACCGCTGGCCGAAGTGGTCTGAAGCCTTTTCCTGCCACAGGCCTCATAATCACAGCATGTGGTGAGGGTCTGAGGGTGTCTAGTTAGAGAAAGAATGAGCGCTTCTTTTTGCAGGGCCAAACTCATGCCTCTGCACCTGTATTTTCTCTTCTGTGCAGGAGAATTTAGTTATTCCTTTTCTCCCTTATTCATTAAACAAACAAACAAACAAAAACCTTAGGTGCCTGGCATCATGCCCAGTGTTGAGATGACACAGTTGAATAAACCCAGTGCCCACCCTCAAGAGTGGCCGGCTCTCCAAACACTCCCGCCATTGAGGACAAGCTGTCCCTCCTCAGCCTCATCTCCCGAGTCTCCTTCCTGACATACCGGGCATTATAGTCAAAAGAAGAAAAGAAACGAGAGAACGTTGTAAAAATGGACTCTTTTGTTTGTTATTTACAAATAAAACCTACTATTCGGGGAAGTTGAGGATTTACCAACTGTGCTTTACAAAGCACCTTGTCAAAATTTGCTTTGGTTCACCTTGGTCGAACCCAGTGGCAGGTATTACAGATGTATTTCTCTAGTTAAAATCACTGAGGTTCACCTTAGTCAAGTTTGATCAGACAGACGGTAGCAGAAGGACACACCCAGAGAGCCTCCTCACCCACAAACTGACGTCCCCCCTACGGCAAACGGCAGGGCCAGACTCATTCTTGTGCTCTTGCATTTTCTCTTGTGTGCAGGAGGAGTCAATTATTCATTTCCTCCATTTTTCTCCTTTTTAATTAAAACAAACACACACAAAACACAAAAAAAACTGACATGCCTGGCATCATGCCCAGCACTGAGATGACATTACTTATCATTTCTCAAGACTTCTGCTTCCTTACTGCGGTACCTGGAGTTATATCACACCAGCCCATATAATCTTCGACCTCTGGCCCACTAAATTGGGGCCATGCTCTTTTCTGAAAACTTCTCATAATGACATTTGTCTTTAATACACAATATGATTATAAAACATCCTACAGGATTACCAACCCTCCATGACGCTATCTGCAGACCTCTGAATTTAGGAGTGCTAAGCTGAGTGCCAACAGATAATGAGGTGGGGTTGGAAGAGAAATAGCAAGATTACACATGTGTTAGTTAGACACTGCTGGGATTTTACAGAGTTTGGTGTTTGTTTTTTCCTTTTTCTTCAGTTCCAACAAATGGGTAAAATAGGTAATATTTGACCCATGTTAGAAATCTTAAGGCTAGAGTGGTTAACCAAGTTTTATATAGTCAAACAGCTTGTGAGTAATGTCACTGAATTAATATTTGGTTAATCCAACATCATCCAATTAATTTGATAAACCGCTGATTAGTATTCGGCCTGGGTCTAGTTGTTGGAATTCCTATTCCAGGGATCTATCTGACATGCAAGGTCTCCTGTGTACTACTTAATATTTCAAGTATTACTTGATATTTCAAGTACTACTTAATTCAACAACCGAACACTATTCTTCACATTCCAAAGTCCAGGTGTGATGATACAAGTGAAATAAATAAATAAATCACCTGTGATCTGGTTGGTCTGCAGGTGCCCATCTATTTCACCTCATCATCCAGTTCCAGAGTTTCCATCCTCACAGCATGCATACCCCAGAGTCACAGCACATACGACATCACACACTTGTGCTCAGAGGCTCCATTCAGACCCTGAAAATCTCCCTCCCCAGTCACTTGAGTAAGGAGTTCTAATAATCTCTTGCCTGATGGACTTAAGTGATGACACATTCACTGGCGATTGATTTCTACAAAACACATTTACTGAGCTCTCCATCTGCGCCTGGTGTTGTGCTGGGTGATGTTGACATAAAGATTCTACCTTCAGGTGCCTTAAGGCATTGAGGGATCATGAAGTTACTCGTTCAAAAACTGTAATGTCAAATAGAAAGTGATAAGCACCAAAGTACAAAATGATCTGATATTTAAAGGACATCAAAATTTACTGCAGGTAGAAAGATCACATGATTAATAACAACTACCATTCTTTTTCATGTATTATGTGCTTTCCTGTAGTCCTAGTGCTTTATATAAGTGGTTCCATTTCATATTCCTGGTAGTCTTATAATAAAATCAACATTTAATAGTTTTTAGAGCACATATTATTCCATGCCTGCAATGTGCCAGGCCCTGGGTGTGCTTCTTTATATGGTGGAACATCATGAAAAAAATGATAACTTCAAGAACTTTCCCGAGGCTGACCAGCGGCCAGAGTTAACCCATATCTGTTTGACGCTCTCTCTTCCCTCCAAATAGTAACACACACACATGGCTTTGTGAAAAGGACAACAGGAATTCTTCAGCTAAGCTTACAGAAGAAATAATTCAATGAAATCTGAATTCAAGAAATATTACATGTCTACCAGAGGCAAGCATGGACATCCCGTCTGGAGACTGAGACTCAGGCGGGGGGAGCAGAATAGAGATAAGTATACATATAGCAGCATGCTAAGAATTGGGAGAAATCAGAATGAGACACTATAGGACAAAGAAAGAAAAAAACACCCTTAACTGGATTGAAGAGATCAGGAAAGACTTTTCAGAAGTGACCTTCTTTGCATGTAAAGAGGAAGGTGATGGCTCTGCAGGAAGAAGGCACTAGAGAAACTGCACTTTGGAGATGGGTAACTTGAAACTGACAAAGGATGCTTCATTGTGTGCAACATTTATTATGCGGATGTGATGAAGAGCATTTAAGATTTTATTGGGAGAGAAAGCTCCATGGCCCCAAAATGCTTAAACTCCAGTGGACTAAATAAAAAGCAGGTATTTTTTATTATTTTTTTTATTTTTTTAAGATTTTTTATTTACTTATTTGAGAGAGAGAATGAGATAGAGAGAGCATGAGAGGGGGGAGGGTCAGAGGGAGAAGCAGACTCCCTGCCGAGCAGGGAGCCCGATGCGGGACTCGATCCTGGGACTCCAGGATCATGACCTGAGCCGAAGGCAGTCGCTTAACCAACTGAGCCACCCAGGTGCCCAAAAAGCAGGTATTTTAAAACTACAGGCTGCAGGTGAAATTCTGCCTACTCCCTGCTTTTGTGAATAAAGTTTTATTGGAACCCAACCACACCCACTGATTATTGGTGGGCTATGGCCCCTGTCATGTTGCAGCAGGAGAACTGAATCCTTGTAACAGACACCAAAAATATTTGCTATCTGACCCCTGGATTGGCATTTGATTCTGTCATCCTGGACATCCAGGGAAGAGTTTTGATCACACGTGTTTATCAGTTGTTGTTGTCCTATTGGGTTTTGTAAGGCGGCTTTTTGGTTTCTAAATAAGGTGCTCATCAGTTTTAGGAGGACTGACCATGTAACAATCTGCAGGCAGGCTTTGAAAGGCAGATAGAAAGAGATCAATTCTACCATCACTGGGAGAGGAACTTTACCTTGCTGGACTAAGGGGGCCAAAGTGAATAACACACCCATTTTATCCTAAGGACAACATAGTGAGAGGAAAACAATAATGCTGATGAACAGAACTAGTAAGGAGAGAATGAAATGCCGACAACCACGATCCAGAGCAAAGTGTTCTGTGTGTGCTTCTAAAAGGCCATGAGACAACATCAGCCTGAGTATCTGAGCCAGCTTGTTGGAGGAGGCAGTATTTGAGCTGAGGATGGAAGGATTGGTAGGGTCTCAACAAGAGGGGATCAGGGGAAAGGCATTGCTCTGAGGACAGACAACTGTGAGCACATGTCCCTGCCTCTCAGAGCTGCCTGTAGGACCTCAGCGGAATTTGTGGGCACAGAAGAGCCTTCCAAGCCCCTGTCAATTCCATGTACACCTTGCTTCACCTCCTTTTAGCCTGGAGCACATTTTTTTTTTCACATGTGTAGGTATCTCATGACTAATTCTAGTAATTAAAGCAAAAAGAAAGGGATGATGAGGGGACCATTTTATTTATTCGACCCATTCATCTTTGTTGCCCCATTCAGCAACTTACTAAGTTAAATCTCAGATTCATTGGGATTGTGTTTGACGCAGATAGAAAATTGAAAATGTATTTCCACTACATTAAGAAAATGGTCATTTTCAAAATGGATCTCTTTATGAGAAGTAATCAGAATTAGATAAGGATTGAGAACAAATGCCTACAATATTTAGATGGTTGAGATATTAAGGGTGATTAATTATCATCTTAAAATATCCCAGGCAATGCTTGCCTCATCTGTTCGCCTGAATTGACCTCTTCCGTACCCATCAGGCTTCTCCTCAGTTGAAATGAGTTTTTAAATGGCCTTGCACACGCTGCTGCTTAGCGCATGTGCCTGTGATGAATGGGACACTGCCCTTTTGGATGCTTCTCGCCTGTTGATTGCTGTCACTATGGGAAAGGAGAACCAGGGGCGCAAGAGGCAGACAGACCTGCAATCATATCCTTCAGACTCACTTCTCTTTGCCTCATTTTTTTTTCCTGGGCTGTTGTAGCAGTTATTTCATTTGGTTGTAGTGAGAACTAAATGAGAAAATAAATACATTAGAAAGATTTAGAAAATGGTACGGAGTCTGACACACAGTGTGAGCTCCATAAATGTTTGTTTCTACCCTCCTTGTTCACACGGATTGATTTCCTTTTAGAAAAAACAGCAGTGTCTTGAGGAAAGCGGGGACTGATTTCTTTCCTCAAATAATTGAAAATGTGGATCCAAAGAAGGAACGAAGCTCTTGTATGTGGTCCCTTTGATGATCAGGAGAAACACCAGGGTGAAGCTGTGTTACACAGGCTCTCTTTTCAGAGAGAATTCCCAGTGATCGCTCAGTGCTAGAGAGTAAGAGGGTATGTTAATTGAAAGCTTCTCATATGCCAGGTGCCATCCTAAGTACTCAATCTGCACCACAGCTTTGAGATACAGTCACTCATATAGATAAGGAGAAAGAGAAATCGCCTTGTCTGGGCACCAATAATCAACATCAACCCAAATAAATAGGGTCAGAGGAAAATAATCATATCTGTGTCTCCAATGTATGTTCTACAAATCAGTAATTCATTCTAAATAGGTGCTCATCAGAATCACAAAGGATTTTTTTATACAAAGGTAAATCAACAGATAAAGAACCAGATTTGTTAAGCCTGGGAGGATGCATATGCATGTATATGTTCATAAATCCCCAGGGATTTTGGTGTTCACTGGTTGTCTTTCTATCAGAACCACTGATGAAGTGAATAATTAAAGGACATGTCCAAATTGGACAAAATAAGACCATGGGAGCACGTAGGTGGATGGTGGGGGGTTGCACATGGAAAGTGGCTCCTGCTACATGGAGAGGTTCAAGGGAAGAAGCATGCAGACTTGTTCTATGTGTTTCCAGAAGAATCAGGGCCAGTGAGCATAGGCTAAAGAAAGGTAGGTTATAGATGCATCTAGGAAGTCTCACAAGTGACTGTATTCCCTTCTAAAACAAGGACATATTTTGTGTCAACTGCACAAAGGCAGGGAAAACACATTCTGGGAACGTAGTGGAGACATTCCTGCAGAAAGCATCAGGTGAAGGTCAGAAAAGACGATTGCGCAGGTGCCTTCTTGTTGAGTAAGCCCATGATGTGCTAGGATTGCCACAGAACACCATCATAGTCTGCACAGGTGTTTCCTGAGCAAGCTGGATCTTTTTTTTTAATATCTTGAGTACAGAGGTCATTCTGTGGTTATCTTCCTTCAAAAAAAAATGAATGATTCTAAACTACCAATATAAAGTTTTGAGAGACAATCACAACCAAATTATTTCTCAAAGTGGTGTGTTCTTAGGATGAAGACGCCAGGTTGTCAGGTCCCTCCCAGCGGAGGAGTGAACACTCCATGCTTGTCAGCCTGCTGCCATTTTAAGGGCTGATGTACATCCTTCCAGGGGCAAGGAGAAAAAATGGCCCCTGGATTAGAGTCAAACAAATGTATGGGGAGAACTTAGAAGTCGATAGAAATTTGGTGGAGTAACAGAGCAGCCTGAAGTCAATGATGGCAGCTTTTGTTGTCTCTACCGTGCTAACTGTAGGGGAGGAAAACTGTTTCCTTCTTTCCTTCCAGGTTCTTTGGCCGGTCTAATAATTAGATTGATATAAGATAGACTAAGAGGAGAAAAACAATTTTAATTTCATATGTACAGGAGCCCGTAGAAATAGGAGACTCGAAGAAGTGAACAAAGCTGGCAGACATAGTTAGACAAAGCAGCAAGCACTCTTAGACAGAGAAACAATAAATTTGTGAAAAATTGACAAGACTAAGGGGTTTGGGCTTAGGGTAGTAAATTAGTGAAGAAGTAACCGGGTTTGTTTGCATTCTTGGCTGTATAAACTCTGTCTGGTGGTAAGGATGACTTCTAGCCCCAGTACAGAGAGGGCACCTTTCACGTGGGGGATTTATGTTCTGCTTTCAGGGGGACAAAGGAGGCCAGAGTGTCCTTCTTGCAAGAGCTGTTTCTTAAATAACTTTAATTAAAAATAATCAATATACCAAAGTAGCATGTTTTGGGGTGGCATTTCTGCTCCCAACCATAAGCAATACTCATATCAGTTTCAGCTGTCTTTTGGATATGAATGATGTACAACCAATTCAAACTACTATAGGCAAAAAGGAGACTTTTCTCTTGTTACCCCGAGGGCAGAGGTTTGGGAGCTACATTCAGGTACAACAGCAGGCACCTGGAAGACTCACTTTGTCCTCTGTGGCTTCTGCTCCTCTTACCATCTCCCCTGCATTTCCCTCTGTCCTCCTGCCTCCACTGGGCCCACCAGACTCATGTCTCTAAGAACTGTCACCTGAAAGGGACTGGCTCCTCTCAGCTCTGGAACCGAGTTCAAATTTTGTCAATTGCCTCCAACTAATAGTAGAATTTCAACCTCATTATGAGAAAACAATTTATCCCAAAGGCAGTGAGGAGGATGAGGAAGTATGCTAATCCAAAATAGAGTTGTTCACGATTGACCACCATCTTTACTTCTCTATCTTTCACGACATTATTTTCAGTGAGGCCAGAGAGGATAGTGAGTGGAATTTCTGCCCTGGTAGGAAGAACTTGGCTGTGGAACTAGACAGACCAGATTTAATAAAGACTCTTTTACTTTCAAGTGGCAGAAATTCAACTAAGGTAAAACAAACAAACAAACAAAAAAACAAAACACCATGGTGAGCATATGTGTAGGACTTCCTCTGCTCATAACTAGACACAGTGCCCAAAGGTTCTTATGAATTTCTTTCTCTCTGACTTCTTTAAGGTCTCTGAGCCTGGCTATGATCACTAGCAGCTTCCATGTGGTGACCAAGAGGCTCTTTCTTGCTCAGAGTTCACATTAACCCTTCTTGCTGGTTCCACATGTAGGGACCTCACATGCCCACCTTGGAAGCGGTCAGCATCCCTGAGGACAGGGCACCTTGGCCCAACAGGATCTTACGGGCCAAATAGAGGCCATAGAATTTCCTACGTGACCATGACCATGACAACCTCTTCTACTCTTTCCCAATTCTGATGTGGAAAAAAAGAGAAGTAACTCATTGATGATAAAGACAGAAAAAAAAAAAAAAAACAAATAAGAATCAGAGCCTTAAAAACACAGTAATTATACGAGAACAGAATGATCAGCAAAATTAAACTGAACTGTAATCCATCCATCATATATATTAATGATGACCGAAATAGCAGCAATCAAAATTCTCAACCAACCCAAGACAGTACAGATGACATACTTCAGAACAAAATTATGAGAATCCCAATTATCTCTGATTACGTATGCATGGTAGGAAGTTTGCAATATTGCAGACAAAGTGTTGCATGGCAACCAAATTTTTTGTTTAGAATACTAAATTAGAGTCTTCAGGAAATTCTAGTTATGCACTAATTCTAGTTTAAAAATATCAAATATTAGTCACTTTAAGACTAATTTTGGAAGGTTGTGAGAAAATTGGCCATAAGCACATTAAAATATTAGTTGCTGGAACTGTGTGTTGTTTTCTATAAGGGACACAGATAAGGCACGTATGTTTGGATTTTTTGGCAATGCGCAGGATCTCATGGTGTACCAGTGGACGTTCACACAACATCATCAATTCATTCTTCCAAGGCTGGCAGGCAGGAATTATTTCAAAAGAAAACAGAAAAAAAAACAGACATTGGAGAAGTGAATTAACTTGCCCCAGTTTAAAAAACTCATCAGTGTGGCATCAGAATTCAAGCATGCCCAGATCCCAAATACCTGCTCGCTCAGCCATGCCAACATAAATCCTGTGCTTTGAATAAAGAAAACACGGGAGAAGATGAAGAGATGACTATGATGTTTTGAAAATAACAAGCAAGATTTTAACTAGACTTTAGATGTGTCTGGACTATACACCAAGCTAGGACAGGGGCCACAAGTGTTTCTCTAGAAGCTACGCATTTAGTGTTTTGTCATTACGAGACTGTAAGTCGGATAAAAGTCACAGCCAAGCCTAATTTTGCCACCTCGCTGCCAGCATATGGCAGATATTCTATAAATGTGTGAAATTAATAATTCACAAATGGATGGCCCCATGTCAGTGCCAAATAAATGACCATTGACTTAAATTGAATTGCTAATCTATGTACACCAGTGGGGAGGTAGGGTATGAGATGAAGGTGGACCTTAAAGAGAGATCAAAGTTATTGAATATCTTCTAGAACTTGTTTTGGACAGCAGATATAGGGGTGTTCATTTTCTTACTTATAAAAATCACATATACGTATACATTATGTATAATCATATAATAAATGACAATATAAAATTATATCATTTTAGAAAGGGAAGAAGGCCTGCAGATTGAACAGCAGCAGAGAGGGCTATGCTTGAACCAATGGTGTACCACGAACCAGAGGCTTGATTGATATGGTTCTGAGTTTCAGGAAAAAAATAGAGAAGAGTGTGAAATTCTTTTTTTTTTTTTTAAAGATTTTCATTTATTTATTTGAGAGAGAGAGAGCACATGAGAGGGGGGAGGGTCGGGAGGGTCAGAGGGAGAAGCAGACCCCCTGCCGAGCAGGGAGCCTGATACGGGACTCGATCCAGGGACTCCAGGATCATGACCTGAGCCGAAGGCAGTTGCTTAACCAACTGAGGCACCCAGGCGCCCAAAGAGTGTGACATTCTTTAAAAAATGATATATTTGATAAACTATACAGCACAAATTTGATAAACTCCAGGATCATGACCTGAGCCGAAGGCAGTTGCTTAACCAACTGAGGCACCCAGGCGCCCAAAGAGTGTGACATTCTTTAAAAAATCATATATTTGATAAAATATACAGCATAAATTTGATAAACTATACAGCAAAATTTCTGAGTCCATATTATGTGTGAAAAAGTTTCATGAGAGCCAGGTCCCTAAATATGATAATGTCATTAATTGTAAAAACGTGGGAGGATTGTACTGGCCCTGTGTCTAGAGAGCTACTCCCACAAAACTCTTTTCCAGGATGAAAATACATATTTTAAATAATTTCCCCTTGTATATTCTCAACCAAGTTGTCCCTTAAATGTGACTTTCCCCTTCACTATTGCAGTATGCTCTGAAGTATGTCCTTTAGCTACTGTTGACTGATGGTGCGTGATCATCTTAGAGGCAGGTCTTTGTAGAAATCTGTCACAGTTAGGCCTGAAGGCAAGAAGGCTTCATTTAGATAATTTGGAGAGTCCATCTAATGTTAATTCTCATTATTGATTTATAAGGCTTTCCTTGCTGGTATTAGGATAATTTTTTTAAAGTACTTACTGTGACTATCCCTATAAAACCAAATGGCCACGAGCCATCTCTACAGATCATCTTCTGTAAGCTACAGTTTGAGTATTTCTCTAGCCAAGCCTTTACAGCTATTATGAAAACCACCTGGCATTTGCCCTCAAAATTGGCAGCTATCGAGCATGGTTTACAAGAATGTTGATCTCACTTGCTGTGTCCCATCTTGAACGCTACATGCCACACACTTTGGTCATAGAAATCGGCTCTGAGGCTCACAAACAGAGGCTCTGTTAAGCCTCCCTGTCTTTGTTAGCATGAACGCTTCCCCTGGAATGCTTTCTCCATGTTGACTGCCTCACCTCTTCATCTTCTAAGACTAAGTGTAAGTACTGTGTTCTTCCTACAGACACTCTTCTCCCACCCAGACCACACTGACCTCTTCTGTGGTAGTCTGCATTTGCTGGACATTTGTGCATCAAAACACGAAAGCCCTGATTTCCATTGGATTATTTGTAAGTTTCCATTACCATCACTAGATACAGGAGCTAGAAAGAGCAATTAGCAATTCCTGTTTCCCAAGGAAGTTCAAAAATGATTGAGAAATAAAAATAATAAGTAGATGGATAAAGATAAAAACATCAACTTTATTACAAGTAAAATCTCATTGGAGGTTGTGGCTTTATAACTAACTGATCAGAGTAGATTCAGAAACACTTCAACCTTTATTAATTGAATGTCATCCTAATATTAGACTTTCCTTGTCTTTCTAGAAGTTTGTCTTCCTGAATTTTCATCTTGAGTCTATTTCCACCTGATAGCAGAGAACCCAATCTCGGCAGCTCCACATAGATTTAATCCAGTGAAGTAAAAATTTTGTCACCTTATAGCCCCTTCCCGGTCCCTGTGGTTGATTCTAATGTTTGGGGAAGTCCTTATTAACATCAATGACCAAGAGAGGTGTCCCTCTGGTCCCACCTATTGAATTGTGACTGCACTTGCATCAAAACCCTGGAGGAATGGTTTACTCTGCCTCCTCTGGCATGTCTATTCATCCCGATAATTTATATTTTTCTCATCCTATCCATTAGCTCTCTCAACTAGTTTTGAGCTCAGCAATGCTCTCTCCCTTAAATGTTGTCCCTTAAATGTGACTTTCCCCTTCACTATTGCAGTATGCTCTGAAGTATGTCCTTTAGCTACTGTTGACTGATGGTGCGTGATCATCTTAGAGGCAGGTCTTTGTAGAAATCTGTCACAGTTGGGCCTGAAGGCAAGAAGGCTTCATTTAGATAATTTGGAGAGTCCATCTAATGTTAATTAGATGAGCGTGAGGAACATTCAGGTACTCTCCTCTCCCATTTTTTTAAAAGATTTTATTCTATTTATTTATTTATTTATTTATAACAGAGAGAAAGCACAGGCAGACAGAGTGGCAGGCAGAGGGAGAGGGAGAAGCAGGCTCCCCACTGAGCAGAGAGCCCAACACTGGGCTCGATACCAGCACCCTGGGATCATGACCTGAGCCTAAGGCAGAGGATTAACCGACTGAGCCACCCAGGCGTCCCATCTCCTCTCCTATTCTGAGGCTGTGGAAAATGCCCGGGGCTGTATCTAGTCTTTCTTCACTATACAAGGCCACAATAGACAGGAATCACCACCATTCCTATTTTATAGTTGCCATAATAAGAGGACTTCAATATGGAAATTGTCATATATTTTAGTTTTACTCGAGAAGCAAGAGACAAGTCGAATTTACACTTGGGTGTAAATCTGCTTACTTTCCATCACTTCATTGCTGAGGTATAGTGAAATGGGAGGAGGTCCCTGATACTAATTCTAAATCTCTTGTGTTTTTTTTGGGTTTTTTTGTTTTTTTTTTTAAAGATTTTATTTATTTATTTGAGAGAGAGAGAATGAGAGACAGAGAGCATGAGAGGGAGGAGGGTCAGAGGGAGAAGCAGACTCCCTGCCGAGCAGGGAGCCTGATGCGGGACTCGATCCCGGGACTCCAGGATCATGACCTGAGCCGAAGGCAGTCGCTTAACCAACTGAGCCACCCAGGCGCCCTCTCTTGTGTTTTAAACATTTTCAGCTATTGCTTTAGCATCAGTGACTTTTTTCTCCTTTCACCAGGAGAAAAAAAAAAAAAAAAAGGAAAAGTATCAGGAAAAAAAAGATTTTTATGAACCTATTGTTTATGCCAGTAAACCAGACAATTGGAAGCCCAAAGTCTAGAATTAGAGAAGCCTTACAGTCAAGATTGGACTTTTCATTCTCTGCACCTGACTACACTGATCCTCCCTTACAACAATTATGTACTGCAAATTGTCAGTGGATTCATTTAGAAAGGATTCAAACCTTAGCTGACATCTAAAACTTTCATACTTCTTGAAATCGGGGGAAATACATGCATAACATATGATTGGAAAAAACTGAAACTGGAGATTTTGCTTTGTCCATCATATCTGCAAATGTATCACATGGTCCAAGGCCCAGCTTAAAATCCTTCAAAATTTCTCTTTGCCTGGGAAGGAAATCCAGTCTTCTCTTCATGGAACACGGGAATTTTCCTGATCTGGTCTCTAAACTCTTCTACCACTTTGGTCTCACACTTTCCCCTCCTGCCATCACAAACCACTGGATTTTCATCAGTTCCTTATCTCTGAGCTTGGGTTCAAGCTTGGCTTCACAAACCATAAGAGACTCTTGACTATAGGGAACAAACTGAGGGTTCCTAGAGGGGAAGTGGGGGGGCATGGGGCAACTGGGTGATGGGCATTAAGGAGGGCACTTGATGGAATAAGCATTAGTTGTTATATGCAACTGATGAACCACTAAATTCTACCCTGAAATTAATAATACAGTATACATTAACTAACTTGAAGTAAATAAAACCAAAAAAATAGAATGATTCCCCCATCATTATTTGACCATACCCCCGCCCCATGTATCCTGCAAGACTGAACTTTGAAAATACCACCCCAGAAATCTTCCTTGGTCCACCTCTCCATCAAAGGCAAGAAACCCTCACTAGAAATCCTCAGACATGGTGCCTAGAGTACACTGCTCCTTACTATTTTCTGCTCTATAATTACTTCTATAACTGTGTTTACAACACTTTATTACCCATTTATTTGCATGTCAATTTTCTCAGTGGATGGAAATCTGTTAAATACCATTCTTCTCATTTTTGTTTCCCCAAGCACTAACACTGTATTTGAAATATGGATCAATGTTCTTCTGAAAGCAGTTTGAATGATGATAGCCCATAAAAACTAGTCAACATATGCAGAAAATTAAGAAATAAACAAATTTGGCATAAGGCCAATCGGTTGTAGGGAAATCCATTATGTTAATAATGGTTTATATCTGCATTAACAAAATACCAGATTGCTAGTATTACGTTGCACTGTGGACTATTATCTATAGAAAAACAAACCTAATTGAACAACATCCCTTGATTTTTCCTGACTTGAAACTAATAAGAACTGCGATTAATCAAGACTGCATTAAAGATCAAAATTGTGTATTCAAATCTGAATTTCAGACTCTACTAAATATTTGCATGGGAAGAACAGCTACATAGGAAAAGGATCCAGATATAAAAATAGATCATAGACTTCAAACACAGAGGGGATAATAGTGAACCTCTAGTCAGGAGATTTTGATTTGAATGTCTGTTTTTACAACTTCAGCCAAGCATTTCATTTCTCTAGCTTTTGTTCACTCAATTATTTATTAGGCATACAGCTATTGAGTATATGTCTATAATATGCCAGGCATTGGGCTGCGATAATACCAATAATGGGATTTTGATTAATGACTTTTGTAACAGTAACACATCATAATTTACAAAAACAGAATTTTCATGGTTTATCTCATGTAATAGCCATAGTGCATCTATAAATATGTTATTTGTATTATCATCTGCACATTATCAAGGATAAAACAGACTCATAAAACTAAAAGACTTTCCCATTATCATGTTGTTGGTTGGTGCCAGAGCTAGGACTTGAACTCACGTCTTTTTGCTTTTTCTTTGTGTGTTTTTGTGTTGGGTGGTTCTGTAATTCCTTTACAAAAGGTCTCATTAATATCTCCTGTTATCCAACCACTTATTTCATCCTTCCTTTCTCCCTCCTTCCCTCCCACCCCTCCCTCCTCCCTTTCAAGAATATTTCCTGAGCACCCACTTTGTTCCAGGACCTGTTAGACATCCATCATCATTAAATGACTCAATAGTTGTTGAGAACGGATAGGAATCCTGCTGGCCATCAACTGTATACCTACAAAATATGACACAAATTCAGAAAAAGTTACAGCCATTTATCTCCCAGAATATGAAAAAAATAGAGAGTATAAAGCAGCTGTTTGGGGGAAAAATGATGATTTTAAAATGCTTTCATTCAAAATGTTAGTGCATAATAGAAGATGCTCCTGGCAAAATAGCTCTCACTGTGTTGCATCCCATTTTGAAAATAATAAGCAATGATATGGAAGTTCTTATGTTTTTACTTTGCTGTATGAAAAAACAAGCTGTTATGAAAAGACAACATCAGTTCTCTGTTAGTTGGGTTTTGTTGTTTTTTTTTAACAAAAACTGTTTATTAATTTATTTGGTTTTGTTCTCCTACCATAAATAATATTACATGCAATTTTTAGAAATCTAGGGAAAATCAGAAAAGCACAAAGAAGGAAACAAAATCTCCTTTACACTCAGAAAACAGAAATAGATACTGATAGTGACCTAGGCTCTGTCTTTCTGTCTCTGTGCAGAGGAGGGCTCTGCTTATATTATCATATATTACAAAGTTAGTGTCACATTCTGTACTACTTCTAAACCAGCCTTTCTTACTAAGTACTATATACCCTGAATTTAAAATATATATTTTTATGATTCTTTTCAGTGAGACTTTGGAATACTGATCCCTTTGTTGCAATGAGCTGGGTTTAAAGGGCTCTGGTCTTCAGTTCTGGAAACTCATGCCTTGGTCCCAAGTCCACTAGTCTATGGTTGCCCTGGGCAAGTCCCTTCATCTCTTTAGATATCTGTCTCATCCTCTGCATAAAAAGAGGTTGTACTTTCAAGTGCTAGTATTCTAGAATTTTCTAACTCTCCCTAAGTGCAAAGCCTTTCATCGGTGCCATAGTGGAGGCTGGAGCCTGTGGAGAAGAGCAAGACTCTGTACATCCCAGTGATGTTTAAAAGTGCAGAAGATGAGCAACATTGGTAGATCTACTGCCAGAACTTTGCTTCTTCTCTGTGCCTCCCCAGAATCTGGTCACGCCCACCAACAGGGAGTGTCCATGAGCTTTCCCACTGGAATTGAACCCCTAGGGCCATACATCAGCCAGTCCTTAGCAACAAGCGAATATTTTCCCCAGCAGAATGGTTATGCATAGATTTCACAACCCTTCGATCTTTTTTGTGCCTTTATTTTTGAAGCGCCTCTGGCTATCTTTTTCAAGTCTTATAAAGAGAAAAACAATTTCACTTGGTCAGCTGGGATAATAAATGACCTCTTTCAAGGATGTGTAAAGGTGCAAACAGAAGGGACTCATAGCCCCAATACCCAAACTTAAGGATGCTTTTTCGGCTAATGTCTCTGTAATTTTGACCAAGTCATTCAGCTTCCTGAAGGGCAGCATCATTCTGGGGTACAGCATAAGTCTGGAATTGAGGGGATGCCAGTACTGTGTGAGTTTGAGAAATTCACTTAACATCTCGAGCCAAATCATAGCATATTATATTATGATAAAACATGTACTAAATAAGCCATTCTCATTATTTACTAATGTGTCCTTAGAGCCATCTTCCAGGCTCTTCGTGATGTCCCCACTACCTCTCTGACTCATCCTCCACCCTCTCCCAATGCCTCACCCCCTTCAGCTACACTGGCCCTCCTCCATGCACCCCTCATTCATTCCTGGCTAATCATTCCTCATGCCAGCTGGCAGGACTAGTCTTTCCCCAGGTCATCGTTTAGGAGCTTCTTACCTTTAAATCCTTGCTCGATTGTCACATCCTCAGAGGCTCTCCCTAATGCCTCTGCTCCAGCCCCAAACCATCTTAAGTCACTCTCTTTCTCATGATTTGTTAACATTTTTCCTCTTGCATACATCACTGTTGAAAAATAGCTGATGATTCTAAATATGCAGTATTTCTCTTTTGCTGATTTGTTTATTGGTGCTCTTCCTGTCCGCTAGATCAAGCGCTCACTCTGTGAGAGCAGGGAACCCCAGCTGTATCCACTAAACTCAGCTCAGTGCCTGGCACCAAATAGATGCTCAGTAAATATTTGGTAAATAAATGAGGGAAGGAAGGAGGGAAGAAAAGAAGAAAGAAAACAAAAATGGGAGAAAGATTGGAAGAGGAGGTTGCAACATTGTTTTTAAGAATATGTGAGGTAATCCACCAAATGCTTTCCTGGTTTCTCTGACACTTAAGGGCTGTTCACACAGGCTCCTGGGCTGTGGGGTTCTTATGTGTCCTGAAGCAGCATATGGCAAGACTTTCTGTTTTGTATTGTTTAGAAATAACTTTAATCTTAAAAATTCATTTCACTTTTGCATTATAATTATTTATATATCCACTTGTTGTACTATTTTAAAATACGTTCACCACCTTGCCTTCTCTTGCACATAATGCTTCAGGAAGAGGTTCAGGGTCTATTCTGTGGACACATCTTGTGACTGGAGTTCTCTGTTCCCCAGCTGGAGGAGCCTATCTGTATGATGGAAATCTGCCAAAGTCTCAGAGGAGGGTTTATTTTGTAAATAGCATGCCCTGTTCTAAGATTTTTCTAAATACTACTGACTGTGTTTTTGAAGAGGATGGATCGAAGGGCAGAAAGATAACACTGTGAACTGGACTCCTTTCCAACAACTGTTGTTCACAGATGCATAAACAGAGGACAGGAATGTTGACATCCTAGATCTTAATTACTGAAGGATAATTTTTCAAAGTGCATGCTTCTTTTACACATGGGCTGAATGCTTATATACTGTTAAAATTCTCTCTTTTGCTTGAGATATTTGGAAGAGGCTCTCATATATTTCTAAATGGGCCTCATCAGTCATTGGGACTGGTGTGGTCTGGTGTTTTGGAAAGTGCCAGCACAAAGAGCTGAGACGTCTAGCAGGGATCCTGTAAGGGACTCGGTTCCTACCAATAAAATAACTTTGGTTTCTGTTGTTTTAGTCTTCCTACAAGCCTCAGAAATCCATGTTTCTAAGGATTTCCTTATAGCAACTCATAAATGCTCAGCAGCACAGAGAGTTTGGGGCATCCCAAGGGCATAGAACTGGAGCCGCTTATGACGGGAAATATGACAGCATAGGACAATGCCAGAGGCAGACACTGAGTGTACAACAGGCTTCCAGTACTTAAAATATGAACCAATCAGACAAGCACAACAGGTCGTCAGTGTCTGCATGTCTACACCAGAATGGTTTCTGTAGATGGGAAAGTGAATGTCAGACTGTTTTGGCACACTGTACCATAACCTGCTGCCCCCGCTTAAACAGGGTGTCCACCTCCATGTGGCCATCACAGGGTTGACTATCTCCAAGTACTTTGATATTGCCCATCAACTCCCCTCCTTCCTCCCTATATTTTCTCCTTTTTCCATCCTTCTTTCTATAAGCATTAAATACATAATTTTCAAAACTACTATGGTCTCCAATCTTGCAATTGGACTACCCAATTAAGAGATGGGGTTGCTAACTGATGAGACGTTCACATAGCCTCAAAATATCTCTGTACTTAACTCAGTAATCACAAATGGGAAGTAGTATCTTCACGTTGGAGTAAGCTGGAAAGCATCACTTTAACTAATTGACCCGCACTACATCACCAATGTTGGGAAAGATCTACACGATGTGCCTCTGGGAGCGGAGGCATGCAGCTCCTGGTCCATTACATACTGTCTAAAACTATGCAATCCAAATATATCATACAGAAATAGTAAAAAGTAAAACTAGAATTTAGGGACAATCATTGCATATTTCTATAAAAAGTCAAGGTCAAGAAAGGAACAATAAAGGGTTGGAACAGTTCCATTAAAGAAGATGAAGTGGAATTAACACCTAAATGTACCATGTGGTCCTGGATTGGGTCCCAGACCAGGAAGCACAGGTAAAAAGGACATTATTGGGACAGCTGATAAAAATTAAATTTGATAATAGCATTGCATCAATATTAAATTTTCTGATTCTAACCACTACTTTGGTTAAGAAAGAGAAGGTTCTTGTTCTTTAAAAATATAGAATAGGGGTACCTGGGTGACTCAGTCAAGTGTCCAACTTTTGATTTCCACTCAGGTCATGATTTCAGGGTCATGAGATGGAGCCCCATGTAGGGCTCCATGCTGGGTGTGAAGCCTGCTTGAGATTCTCTCTCTCCCTTTCCCTCAGCCCCTCCTCCCCCTAAAAAAAAATACAGAATACACTGGTAATAAAGGAGCAGTTTTCAAATTACCTTCAAATATTTAGAAAAAAATTATGCATATATAAAGAATCTATGAATTACATGATTAGGATAATTGATGAACATTTCATCTGGATCATGGATTAAACAGTATTATAGCAACAGTAAATTATTAAATTTCTTGATTTTGACAGTTGTACTTTTATGTATATTTGATTCAGTTCTACCATCTTGCTACACTGGACATTGACTCACCCCATTGACTTATTCACAACTAATTTCTAATTGGTTAGAAACATGGGTCCAGAAAACTGGGACTACTGCAAATTGTTTCAACTCTCCTCTCTTGTTGGATAAACATTCAAAAGCAAATGACAACAATTAAAAAACAAAGAGAAACCATCTAATGATGAGCACTGAGAATTATCTGTGTGATGTCTGGACTCAGACTTACTAACTCTGCAATTTGCCACCTGAAACGTTGAATCAACATTTCTGTAGTTTTATGTGTCTCAGTTGTCCCACCTCTGAAATGGGAGTAATAGGCACTGACTACTTTCTGTTGATATTTACTGGTATTGACACTACATGTAGAGACCAGAAAACAGTGCTTTACGTTTCATGGTGTCACTGTTGTGCTCCCTTGCGTTCTGCCCCATATTTCCCACCTGCCCTTCTAGATTCACCCTCCACCTGTTTCATGAGTGGCTTTATGAACACATTCAAGGGCTCTCTTGCCATCCCGATTTAGAAACAGCAAAGCAAAATGCAGGTGTCAACAGAGGGAGGATTGGATACTTGTTCTCTCCTTCAGAAGCTATCTTTGGATTGTGTCCCTGTCTTAGGCAAAGATCCTGTCGGGTTCTTGTGACTTTCTCCTAGCCTTTTCAGGTTAGGAGAGGTAAGATATCCTGATGTGACACTCCCACAAGGTTTCACTAACCCTGTCGGTTTTCTCTAACCTTGCCCCATACCTTTGTCAAGAGCTCCCTTATTAAACTTTCCTCAATTAACTTGATTGAGGGTGACATCTGTTTCTTGCCAGGACTCTGACTGACATACATTCCATAAGTAAAGATTTTCAATATTTATGCATTCATTTATTCACTCACCAAATATTTATTGAATATCTTCAGTGTCAGACACTGTTAGAGGTGCTTTTGAGATTTTGAAAATAAAGTTGAATTTAATACTTTGAGAATAAAGTTGCCCCCATTCTCTTTATTCAAAGGTGATATAATCCTAACAAAACTTCCTTAAGCAACCTTCTCATACATTCTACGCAATGACTAATGCTTGCCTCGGAGATTAGCGGGAAAGAGAAAGACAGATTTATAAATGGGAAATATTGATGCAGGATAAATGGCACATTGGGGGCAAGATATGGTGAGGGCTGTGGGACCGGGGATTGATTGACCTCGGGGTTCAGAGGATGGGAGTAGAGGTATGGACGAACAGGCAGTATTTTATCAGATAGAGAAGAGAAAGGATATCTTTGTAGAAGAAACATCATGGAGCAAAAAAGAAGGTAAATTCAAGAACTGGGGAGAAAATCACATGGCTGAAGAATACAGCATTGCCCTTGGGAAGGGAAGTGGGGATTTGTTGGGAAGGTAGATCGAGGACATTTCATAAATACTAAGTATGGTGTAACTATTAGGAGTTAAGTTAGGTGCTAGAGATGTAACATTGATGAGATAAACATGATCCCATGGGGATCATGACCATAAACATGACCTCATGGGAATGATAAGAAGCATCATGACCAAAACAAAGAGGTAAATAAACAAACAACTATAATTTTTCTATGAAGAAAACAGCTAGAACTAAGGTAGAGTTCAATGGGATGGTGTGGAGATGTTTCTGAGGAAGGCAATATCTGACCATGATCTCTGAGACGAAAGCGTTAGCCATGAGAATAATTGGGAGAAGAGGCTAGCAGATAGAAGGAACAGTGTGTGCCAAGGTCCTGAGGAAGAAACAAGATTAAAGAACTGCTGATATTTGGATTTAGGGACCGGGTGCATGAGATGCCAGGGCAGAAACAGGTAGGAGTCAGGTCATACAGGGCCACAATTCTAGGCTTGAATTTTATTCTAAATATAAGAGTAATACTGACAATGAAGTTGATGATAATAATAAAGATAAAATTTATTGAGCTTTTGCTTTCTGCCTGAGGCACTTATGTTTGTTAACTTGTTTATTTGTCACAAATATCCAATGGGAAGAATACTGCCATAGCATTCATTTCACAGATACACAAACTGAGGCACGCAGGCATGGAATAATTTGCTCAAGATCACATGGGCAGTAGCATGGAGCCACTGGAGTGTTTTATACAAGACAAATCTAATTTGATTTGTTTTTAAGAACCGATTTATGACTGCCATGTTGTAACATATCAGAGATGAGCAAGCAGGGGGTGTGAAGAATGATTGATGACAATTGTCCAGGAAGAACAATAGGATAGCTTGCACTAGGACTTTGGTAAGTAAGATGGAAAGAAGAGGATGAATCTGAAATGTATTTTTGAGATGGAATTAACAATATGTCTTAAGGCATTAAATGTGGGAGACAGAGAGGAGGAAATAGAGGGTAATTTGAGTATTTCTTACTTGAGCAATCACATGGAAAGATCGATTTCCTGAGGTGGAGAATACTAGGGTAGAAAAAAATCAGAGGGCTAAGGGAACCAGGAGTTCAGGTTTAGACCTATTATTTTTTATGCTGCGGTTTGAAGCAAGATGACTGACTAATCAAGACACCTTCCTATGTAAGACAGAGGCAGAGGTCAAGGTAGATGATAAATGGATGGGGCTATAGCTGAGCACAGAGGGCACAAGCCTCAAAAGGCAGAAGTCTCAACTCTCTCTCTCTCCTTCTCACTCTCTCTCTCCCTGCTCTCCCCCACGTTCCCCTACACACAATGGGGATTATGTATGATGTGTCAGGGACTCTAGGAGAAGGCAATGGGTTTTGATTAGCTGGGCAGCGCACAGCAGGAAGCACCCAAGAGCCGCAGTCTAGCGCTGTCCAGGCAGATATGAAACCAGGAAATCTGCCCAAGTGCAGTAGGGCCCCAGTCAACAGGCTGGGATTTGGACCAGGGCTCCAGTCTTTCACTGTGGTTCTACAAACAGCAAGACAGAGGGATTAGAACCAAAGTAGCTTGCTCTCCTTGGGAACACGGCACAGGGGCAGACATCTGTGCCTCAGGGGACCCATTACTCAGAGAGCCTTCCTGGAGCATGAGAATCTGCAGGACATCACTGGGCTCTGGCCTGGATCTTGGAAGTCATACTGAGTTGTAGAAGTGAGCTTATCAGGGAGACCCTCCTTGAATACAAGCACTGCTATATATTTACATTTCCCCCACCACCATGTATTTCCCCTGAGAATGACATTCTTCACACTTTACTGTAACTTCTTACAACCTGGCCAGATTGTAACTTTTGTGAGGATGGGTTTTTCATTGCTGACTCTCCAGCTCAACGCAAAAGTCTGACAC
Source organism: Neomonachus schauinslandi (assembly GCF_002201575.2). Taxonomy (NCBI): domain Eukaryota; kingdom Metazoa; phylum Chordata; class Mammalia; order Carnivora; family Phocidae; genus Neomonachus; species Neomonachus schauinslandi. The sequence continues at coordinate 182,704,327 of NC_058406.1, forward strand.
AGAGTAAGTGCCCAACAAACACCTGCAAAACATGGATGTTAAGTGAATATAATCTCTCCAGAACTCGCATTCCAATGTATTATCAAATAAAGGTGTTGGTACCAGATAAACAGGAAGGCTGTTCTCATGCTTATTTGAGTATATTCATAATTTTATGAAACTGTCCAGCCTCCAAAAATCATTTAATGAATTAAGTTGTATGTCCAAAGCTACCCATCTGGATTCATTTCCTAGGGCTTCCATAACAAAGAACCACAAACTTGTGGCCTTAAATGACACACATTTATCCTCTCAAAGCTCTGGAGGCCAGAAGTTAGACATGAGGGTGGCAGCCAGGCTGGTTTCTACTGGTGGCTCTGAGGGAGAATTTGTTCTGGTGGTTGCTGGCAATCTTCATTTTTCCTTGGGCTGTGAGTTCTTCAGTCTGGTCTCTGCCTCCATCTCCCTGTGTGTCCATGTTTCTTCTTACAAGAACACCACTCCCTGGAATAGCTCCACCCCCACAATCTAGTGTAACTTTTCTTGACTTGTCAGCACAGACCTGATTTCCAAATAAAGTCACATCCGCTGGTACCAGAGGTTAGAATTTCAACACATCTTTTTATGGGGGAACACAATTCAACCCACAACATCATCCTTTCAAATGATTTCAATGGCACCCATGAAATCTTTTGCCATGGAAGACTATTTCAAAAGGTGTTTCTTTTTTTTTTTCCTCCCCTTGCATGAAGAACACATCACAGGCTCCTTTCTCCATGCTGAACTTTTGCACAGCTGGTTTTTATGTTAAAATTCATCTTCTCGGGGCGCCTGGGTGGCTCAGTTGGTTAAGCGACTGCTTTCGGCTCAG
>NC_058406.1:182705186-182738442 GCF_002201575.2 Neomonachus schauinslandi
GTTGGTTAAGCGACTGCTTTCGGCTCAGGTCATGATCCTGGAGTCCCGGGATCGAGTCCCGCATCGGGCTCCCTGCTCGGCAGGGAGTCTGCTTCTCCCTCTGACCCTAACCCCTCTCATGTGCTCTCTCTCATTCTCTCTCTCTCAAATAAATAAATAAAATCTTTGAAAAAAAATTCATTTTCTTAACACCCCCCCAAAAAAAGAATAAAAAACTTCAAAAGTTAAAAATTCATCTTCTTAAAATAGCCCAATGATTTAATTTCTAGGAGCCTGTTTTGGTACTAGTCTCTGCTCCCTGCCCTGATGAATTGAATGCCCTCTCATGATGAGGGCTCCCCAGAACATCAGGGGTACACTGAGCTGACCGAGGGGACTCTAGCTCCCAGCCATCAAAAGGACCCCATACAGCATTGAACCCCATTTACCTACTTTGTCATCACATGCAAGTGTCTGCATAACTGGAGGTCTCCTGACAACTTTCTCTAATGCATTTTTTTCATTCACCTCCACAAAGCCTTTCACTATGCAAATGAGCATTGCAGACTTGTGGTTGTTTGCCTGTGGTTCAGCTCAACTGAAGAATGTTTTGGCAGGAGCTGCATTCTTCTGGCAGTCCTATGCTGTTGATGAATCACATCTAATGGGCAGGCAGCCTGTAGGGTAAAGCAATCAGGACCCATTATGTAAAATCATTTTGACACATTGCCTCATTTTATTATTATGCCCTTGTGGTAGGAGAAAGAGAGGGAGAAATAGAGAGAGACAAGGAGGGGAAAGAAAGGTATAGAGAAGGAAGAGGGGTGGGGAGAGTAAGGAGGGAGAGAGAAATGAATCCAAAGTTGAAAGAATAGGAAGAAATTAGGTCTTGTTACATGAATTTGGAGGAATTTGGTAGCCTAAGGATTCCTTCATACAATCATTCAACAAACAGTGCCACCCTGTGGAGTAGAGTTCTGTAAAGCCTTAAAAAATGCATAGCTCTGATAGAGGAGACAAGAGGATAATGCTTTGGGGTCCTTATGTGACCCCAAGGAGCAGAGAACTGAACTAGTCCCCTTATCTGAGGATGCAGAGTTCAGGGGAAGCCCTCCAGCACAGGAGACATTTGGAATATAGTTTTGCAGGACAAGAAAGAATCCAGGTCTTTGGTGGATTGCCTTCCTTCCTCCCTTCCTCCCTCCCTCCTTTCCTTCCATTTTCCTTTCCCTTCTTCCCCTCTTTTCTTCCTTCATCCCTTCCTCTCCTCCTACCTCCCTCCTTCCTTTCGTCCTTCTCTCCCTGGCTTCCATCTTATAGATGTGGCCATTGATAATGGATTTCAAATTCAATTCTACTGAACCTAGATATTCACATTGTTTTCTGTAGATATTGGGCTGTCAGTGCCAGGCAAAGCCTCATTATGCTTCACTAGAGACTATTATTCTTTGAATTATTCAATGTTCTGCATCAGTGTTTACTCGTCTTGGTTGAATAATATTATTGTTTGCTATTTATTTGTCTTTTGTTTTTTTCTATTCCAGCAATCATATGGTTACTTTATTTCATACAAATATCTAAGAATTTTCAGTTACAACGTCTTGTTAATGAAAGTTGACCTTGAAGATTTACATGAAGCATGTAAGAGCAGTAATGAAAATATGTTTTCTTTAAACTTCATGAATAAAAACCACTCTCTTTTTACATTTGAAAAAAAAAGATTGTTTCTTTTATAGAAGTAAACACTAGACTTTTTGGCATGGTCATCAAATGGAAAATTTCTATCACTCATTTAAATCAGAGTTAGATCTTGTTTTTCTAGAAGCTTCCACACAGTTAGAAGCATGTGACAACTGTTTCCCAGGCCCATTATCCAATAAAATAGCAAAGTTCAGGTTGTTTTATTTTTCTTGTCCAATCTGAGTATAATTTTCTTCATCTTATAATGGGAAAGCCAGACTTACGATAGGAATAATTCTTTTTTAAAGCTTCATGGCTTTAATCAGTAATTAAATCTTCATTAAGAATCTGTAATATCCTGTAGATGGATTTTATGTGGCTCATACTTAATAGTAAGTCTGCTCATTTCCATTGTTCTAAATTTCTTAAAAATGTAATGAGATTTCTCTGAGGATTTTATTTTTTTATAAGCATTCTATTTTTTTCTCAGAACACTTTTATTTTTCTGTTTTTATCAGGATCCAAACTGGTGCTAATCTTTAATTATGTATCAAAAAAGTGTAATTACCTTGAAAGAGTATAGATTTGAGCCTATTTGAATTAAAATTAAGTTAAAGAGAAGAAATCAAAATGTAAATGTTAAATACGTTTTCGTGATATACTTTTAGAATATTCAAGATTGACTACTAATACTGCAATGAAAAATACAAATTATACCAGATAAAAATAAAATGTTATACTTTTAATGTGTTTTTCAGTTTCAAAGCAATCTCAAATGTACAAGACAGTTGCAAGTACAGTACACATAAAGTTCATTTTCTTAAAACTAATTCCTCCTCGTTCCAAATTCCGTAGGGTGCATTTCCTACAAAGGAGGACATTCCCTTGCATGTCCACAACGTAACTATCAAAATTAGAAAATTCACATTGACCCATTATACATTTCATTGACACATCTAATCTTCAAACGCCATTGATGTTTTGCCAATTCTCCCAAGAATGCCTTTTCAAGAAAACGTTTCTAGTTAAGAATCACACATTGCATGTACTTGACATATGTCTAGCTTCCTCCGATCTGAAACAGTTTCTCAGTCTTCCTTAGACTTTTATGATTGACGTTTTTTAAGATCATAGGTCAGTTCTTCAGGAGAATATTCTGCGTTTTGCAGTTTTCTTGTGCGCGGACTCAGTTTACGCAACTTTTCGTGGGGATGTCACTGAAGGGAAGCCAGGTAGCGCTCCGTACAGCCCATCACCTGGCTCATGATTCTGAGTCCTCCAGTTACAGAAGGTCTTCAAGTGATCACTTAGTTAGCACGATGTCTGGCAGGCTCCCCCCTTGCACAGTTACCTATTTCTCCATTTCAGTTAATAAATATTTTGTGGGAAGGTGCATTTCTACTATGTTCAAATCCCCTTTTCACCAAACTTGCAATTGTATTCATTTACTTAGTTGCATCAGTATGGACCTATGGCTTCCTATTCTATGCAGTAGGTTGTTTATTATCTAGTATCCTTGTTATTTATTTTGGTGGTTAAATTGCCTCAGTTTGGCCAATGGAAACTCTCTGACTCTTGCTCTCTTCCAACACCTCATGTGGATGGTGCCTTTGCTGGGCTATATCCCCAAGTGAAAGCCCTCCTCACCCAACTTGTGCTCAGTATCATGCACTGGGCAGAGTTCCATGTGGAAGACTTCCCCACCCTGATGGGGCTCTACATCCCATGGCATCCCCCACCTTCACGGGGATGTCCTCTTCAACCCACTCTCTCTGAAACTCTGTGCCAGACCACACACTCCCACAGCACTCTCCACACCCCCACCAAGTTCCAGCACCCACGTTAAACAGCCCAGCTATGCAGATGTCCTGCTTTCCTTGGTCAGGCTCCAACACTCCATACTAGGAAGTCCTGCCTTGTGGATGCCCTCCTCATCCCACTTGGACTTGGACATTCAGCTCCAAAATGCACGTGTGTTGTCTTCCTCACACTACTCCAGCTCCAACACTGTGTTTTGGGCTACTTCCCCCCACCCCTTCTGCCAGGGATGTCTTCCATGCTCAGCCCCTACTAGCAGCTTTAGGAGTAGGGGAAGTAAAGGGAAAGGAGAAAAAGAACAAACAAAATATTTTATTTATTTATTTATTTGTAAAGATTTCATTTATTCATTTGAGAGAGGGTGAGCACACAGAGGGAAGTGAGAGGGAGAAGTAGATTCCCCACAGAGCAGGGAGCCTGACACAGGACTAGATCCCAGGACCCTGAGATCATGACCTGAACCGAAGGCAGATGCTTAACCGACTGAGCCACCCAAGCACCCAAGAACAAACATAATATTTTAAATAAAAATGACCAAGTTGAGTTTTTCAAAAAGGTACTTACAAGTCAATGTTTTGTGAAAAATCCATTAGTAACGTTCAGTTCCCAGCAAAGAAGAGAATCAACACCACAATCTATGTCTGTCAGGTCTACACATGTCAGTGTCCAGTTTTATGACATGCATTTGCTTGAATGTTACAAAATTGTCTTCTGCTGCCAGTGACAGCTGACGAGTCTTCTAGAACCACACATAAAAGCAGGGACAGAGGAAGGAACTGGGTGTGGAGCACTTCTGGGAAGTGGTGATTTCACAGAGAGGAATCTCTTGCATCTGATACTGTAGCTATCTGTTTTTTGTTTCTTACTCAAGTGCTCCTGCTGCTTAACCCTCCCTTATATCCATGCCCATCATTGCTGGGACACCGTCCACAGAGCTCCAGGGCATCTGGATGCAGTCTTTGGAGACAAGAGGTTTGACATCATGTTTCCTTGGGACCTGAATCCTGACAGTTAAAAGAACAGATATTTAGGGCTATGGGTTATGTAGCAGGTGCCAGCTCCTCGTTGATAGAAGTACCCATGTGTTCTTATAATATATTTATTACTTTTGGAGACTGTAATGTGTGGGGCTCTCTAAAGCACAGGCACCGAGCAGAGACTCCTCTCACTCAGGGCTAAGGGCAATAGCTGTGCAAACTTGAGTAAAAATAAATACAAAATAGTTGACATGGTTGAATACTTACCCTGTGCCATGCACTATGTTGAGGGCTTTAGTGCATTCCTGCATTTAATTTCTCCAGTGAGCCTGTGAGTTTCCTGTGGGGAACCCCATGTTACACAAGAGGATACCCAGGCTCAGACCCGAGAGGCTCCGGGGCTAGAACCCAGAGGAACTGGAGTTGGGGCCCAGGTATTCTGCCTGAGCTTGAGCAACACTGACTACTCACTGTTCTACAGCAACCTTCCTCGTAGGACCCCTGGGAAGAGTACATAAAATTATACACACGGTATTTGGCAAACTTTAAGGTTCACGAAAATTAACTATAATTACACACTGGCTCAGTAAACTACTGACCAATTTGTGTAACTTCACCTTTGGGGAATGCTCAACTGGATAAAACATGTTGCCCTCAGCTTTCCTCCACTAATGGCTGAGATTCCTTCCAATTCTCATTTATGTGGATAAGGCTGTGAAGGTCAATTTGAAATGTAAATATGTTACTAGGGAAGCCACCTGATGGCCACTCCTCAAAATCCAGGGCAGGATGAAAAGGCAGAGGCTACAGTGGAAAAATTTTAGAGCACAAGGAAGCTCTGGGGCATTTCTGCCTAAAAATCTGGCATCCAGTGGGGTGGGAGACAGTAGGTCAAACCTGAGTGGACGCATTCAGTCAGTCCTGGGAAGACAGGCAGCTCTTGGCCATATCTAGTCAAGGCAAGTACAGGACTAAAAATTGCTATTCACAACGTCTTGTGTGTTTCCTTACTTTTCTGTTATTGCTATGACTTCCTTTCCAGATTGAGTTATAAATGAAAATAGATTAAATTTAGAGTCCTAGCCTCATCATCCCAGCTCAACTCCCTTTCTCTCTCTCACTGTCTCTCCCTCCTCTTTCTACTTGACTCCACATAAATCAGAATCTATTCCCATCAATCTGTGGGGATTCTGAATCACAAAGTACTGAAATAAAGCAATAATTCTAACAGGATACTCCTGGAAAAAGGGTCTCTGTGCCTAGAAAGATTCATTTCTTGTCCCTCAGTCATATTCCTACCAAACGAATGCTGATGAGCTACTCCACGCTATACCTCAAGTTTGTGATAGGTATTGCCCTCCCCAACTCCTCTTATGAGCACCAGGTCAATGTGATATGTGGTCCAGTGCCTGGTACATAAAAACAGTTTCTGAATTGGTCATTCAGCAATTGCATGCCTCAGTAACCTTCACAATCAATCTTTGAGCCAAGGATTACCCTTGTCTTTTTATAGATTTGGAAAGAGAAACTTACAGAGGTAACAAAGACATCATATTGGAAGTCATCCCTTGCGACTCCATGTCCAGTACTGTGTCCACTACTCCCAGGTCCTCCCGCATCGCGTGACAGTCTTAATGTTTTTAGCTTAGTTAAATAAAACAAAAAGGAAAACTCTCTCTTCCCCAATTTCCCTTCCAACCATACACCGTAACTTGACAAAACAAGGGTTCATAAGCTTCCTCCCTCCGGGAGAAGGATCTATAATTTCTCACCAAGGACTGTGGAGATAGACACCTCAGGAATGCACAGGGTGATGGGAGGTATGGATTACCTTGTTGCATCTATGAATTTGAGACTTCCGTGTTTGACCTATTAGATTTTCTTCACACTGATGAAATTTTGGATGGCAGCTTCACTTAGAAACTAAATTAAGCAAAAGCCTCCATCCTTCTCAGGCATAATTTGGCATCTGAATGGACTATTTGCTTTCTGCCTAGTCAGACCTCTGGCATCAAGAAGTGGCTGGGGAAGGATGTGCTGCCTCATCAGTTTGGAATCCACCTGAACAAAGTAGCAAGTCACGTTTCACTCCTATTGTGGGGAGATTATTTCATTCAGGCATTACCTGGTTACTCTATCCACTAATTCACTTACTGAATCGTTTAATTAATGATTACTGTGACAGTATCTGGAGTTTAAAAATGCAGTCAATTATTGCTCCTGGATGCAGTGTGGATTTTCCAAGAAAGGGAGAAGATTGAGACCTGTGGGCTCCGGAGTCTATTCTTTAAGCTGGCTCCACTCCCAGTTTTCTTTAAAGCAGAGTATGCCAGGACCATATTCACAGTAAGGGTCCCCAGCCACAGCTTTCTCTGGGAGGCATGCATGTGTGTCAAGAACAAAGTGGAGGAACCTCAAGAGATCCCCGCTCTGTAGGTCTTCCAGGATCTGGACATGCAACTCTGGTGACGAATGTGATGGGGTAATCCACCTGGGTCAGGAAGCTCTTCCTGCTACTGCCCCTCTGACAGCCCAGGGGCTGATGGCACCTCTTGCCTGGGAGGTATCCACAGTACTTGAAACCAAAAGGAAACAAATGTGGGATCTGGAAGGAAGGAAAACTCTGGGCTTGATTGGAGTGAGATGTATCTGGATTTATTCAGTTTAGCATTTAATTTTATTTATTGCCAAACTCTTAAATGTGATAATAAATATGCCATTAGGGTTAAGAGCTGAGAACACAACAGATTCAAGAAATGGTACCTCTTCTCAGCTCTCACTCCTCCTCCCAGCAGCCAACTACCCTCTACTGTTAGTACTACTTTGCTTATACTGGCCCCTTACTCCCGTTTCAATTTGTCTGTTACCTATCACTTCAGAGCCCTCGCTCATTTGGACCACCTCTTGAACACCCCCAGGACCCCAATATAAACATATTTCAATAGCCTTAAATACATGTTTGCTAATTTCAGTATTCTTTTAATTAATTAATTAGTTTCAGTGAGAGAGAAAGATTGTGAAGTGGGGAGTAGCAGAGGGAGAGGGAGAGAGAGAATCTCAAGAAAACTCCTCGCTAAGCCAAGAGTCTGACACAGGCTTGATCTTACAACCCTGAGATCATGACCTGAGCCGAAACCAAGAGTCAGACATTTAACCAACTGTGCCACCCAGGTGCCCCTGAATTTGGTATTCTGACCGTGAAAATATCCTCTGATGAGTCAAGGAGTGTACTATTGCTAAATTCTTATTCTTGCACAGCTATTGCATTATCTCTAAAAATAATAATTACTTTTTTTATCTTGATTTATCTGACATCTAAGTCCTTCTACACCTCCTGAAAACTTATAAAACATCTCTCTGATCTATTTCTCATCTGTTTAAACTGTCAAATAATTTAAGGTTTACTTCCCCCTCTCCCGAATACATAATTTCCAGAGTCTTCTAACCTGTCTAGACCAGTTGGTCTTCGGATCTGCTTTGCAGTTATAATTAAGGGATTTTTTTTTTCTATATCATTCTGAGAATTAATTTGTTTTGTTTCTCTACTCAGTGCCTTGAATCCTTTCTCTCCTGCCTCTAACTTTTTTGTTTGTTTACACTATATTTTTAATCCGGCTGGGTTTAAAATCCTAAATTGGAATATATTTAGAGCTTGGGTCATGGAAGATAATTAGCTAGTATGACTGAGAAGAAATCACCAGGGAGTTAGGAGAAAATATTGAGAGCAACCCAGACCAAGGAAGACAGTGTTTTATGAAGAAATGCATTCTAGAATTTAATTAAAATGAGGACTTCAAATTTCAACTAGGTTTTGCAAAACATGTGTCATTGATGTTCCTAATAAGGGTGATTTATTTATTTGAGAGGGAGAGTATGAGTGGGGGGAGAGACAGAGGGAGAGAGAGAATCCCAAGCCGAATCCCGGATGAGGGCAGAGCCCAATAGCATGGGGCTGGATTTCATGACCCTGAGATCATGACCTGAGCTGAAATCTAGAGTCAGACGCTTAACTGACTGAGCCACCCAGGCACCCCATAAATATTACTTTCAATAGTATTCGTAAGAGAATACACTGGGAATTATAAAGTGTGACTTTTATGTATTTTTTTTAAAAATTATTTATTTGAGAGAGGGAGAGAGAGAGAGCATGCACAAGCAGGGAGAGGGACAGAGGGAAAGGAAGAAGCAGACTCCCCGCTGAGCAGGGAGCCCAACACAGGGCCAGATCCCAGGACCTTGAGATCATGTTGAGCCAAACAACATGACATAACTGACTGAGCCACTCAGGTACCCCATAAAGTGTGGCTTTTGAAGTTATTTTAGAAGGAAGTGTCACTTTCCAACCAGGACACAATTAGAACACAAAGGATATAGCAGATTCTTCATGACCCCATTAAACATCTTCCTTGGGGAGGGAAGTACAGAGATCATTATTTAAGCAATTATAGCATAATGACAAACAGAAGTTTCCAAAATCATACAAGTTGCGGGCTTGTTCACAAGATGGAAAACTTGTGCATTCATCCTCAAATAGCTATTAGATACCTACACTTCCCCAGGCATGGTTCTTGTTCTGGGTATAAACTAGCAGACAAGACAGACAGAGTCTCTGATGTCAAACAGCCTGACATCTAGTAGGAAGACAGAAAATGCTGTGGATAATGATGATAGATGGATGGATAGAGGTGTATAGATGCAGATAAATATAAATTTGGGTCCTGATAAATACTCTCTGAATATTATAAAGTAGAGTACTAGCGATGTTTTAGTTAGGACCGAAAGAAAAGCCTCCCAAAGTAAACAATGTGAGAATGAGATCTGAGTAATGAGAAGACCAGTCAAATATCAGAGAAAAAAACATTCCAAATGGAAAAACCAGCAAGGTGAAAGTCCTTGAGATGGAAATGAGTTTTCACATACTGTACACAATACAGAAAGCCAGCTTCATTAGCACGTTATTTCCAAACTCGTTCACTGGCCCAAATTCCTGTTTACTCCACAGAGACCTTCACGTAATCAGAATGGCCAGGGGGTGTGATGTGGTCTCCAAAATGTTAAAAGAATCATAGCTTGCATTAATAAAAATACGATGTCCAAACCAAGCACCAGAGGCATATATTATTTTTTAAAGAATCCTCTGCCAGTCCTATATGTTTTGCCACATTATGACATTAACTAATAACCTCTCTGCCCCAGGAACAATTTGTCCCTTCCCTCCAGAAGGTGATGTACGTAGAAGATGAACATAGCACAAGTCCACACACGGTTCTGCTAAGTCCATGCTTCTGTTATGTTAATGAGTCTCTTCTACACCCCCACAATTAGTAATGACTGATCTTTTTCTTCGATGGTAACATATGCAAGCTTTTCAAATATTCTTTATTAATTTTACCCTGCATGTACACACAAGGTGTTCTGGATCACAGATGGATTTCTTATTAATCACCTTACAGTAAATAATAAGCCATTGACCCCCTTGTCCCAAACCTTATACCAGAGACGAAGGGATGAAAGCCACATGGAGATGTCTTCCTCAAGAGTGACTGGATACTCCGCAGGGAAAGGTAAAGAACGATACATTTCCCCCTTAACATGCAGGAGAGAGACAGCTGTCCTCCAGAAAACTCAGAAGCAACAACAAAATCCTATTGCCCCACTGAGATGTTGGAAAGAGCCCTGGGCTCCCACTCTACCCCACTGTTTTGGAATATGAATCTGTTACCCCACTGTTTTGGAATATGAATCTGTTTTTCCAAGGTCCAGGTAAACCAGGGGGTCTCTGTCATTTAAGACCTGAACAAGTCTCTTAGATGGAAGCTGGGGAGACAGCATCCGAGTCTTTCTGGCACCTCAGGGCTTACCCTACCTACCCAGTGAGGACTGTAACTATATAACCTTCTGCCATCCCAGCAGTAAACCAGAGAACTGGCTACAGAGCTCATCTTCTTGGTAGGGGCAAGGAAAATGCTTCTAGAGGAAGTAAAAGCAAATGCTATCTTTACATCACATATGCATCCATCCAGGTCTCAGGAGATGAGGACTTTTTATAAGAACACCAGGAAACCCAAAGAAGCTTTGTTTTCTCACAACAGGCAACTCACTACCTTACAAGGCAGTTAATTTCATTTTTGAAATGGTCTTGTTGGAAATAATGGGAATAGTAGTCATATAACCAGCTTTTACCAATTGCTAACTATTGGCCCAGGAATTGTGCCACTGTGATCCTCACAACAGCCCTGCCAGGCAGAGATAGCCCCCACCTGGTTAGAGATGTGCAAACTGAAATGAAAACAGATGATGACATTTTCCTCAGAATCCACAGCTAGTATGTCCCAGGACCCGCTTCTCTCTGCATCCTCTACTAAGCTGGTTCTAGCACACTCCCTCTCCTTGTGCTCAAACATTTTTTTAAATTTAATTTTATTATGTTATGTTAATCACCATACATTACATCATTAGTTTTTGATGTAGTGTTCCATGATTCATTGTTTGTGTATAACACCCAGTGCTCCATGCAGAACATGCCCTCTTTAATACCCATCACCAGGCTAACCCATCCCCCCACCTCCCCCCTCTAGAACTCTCAGTTTGTTTCTCAGAGTCCAGTCTCTCATAGTTCGTCTCTTTTACTGTAACGTTCTCTCATCCAATTTACAGACCCTTGGTTCCTTAGGACAAGTATCTTGTCGGGATTTCCAGATCCTCTATCAACCTTATCACTGTCCTCTGGACGCACTTTTGTCAAAGTCCTTTCTAAAGTGAAGTGCTCTGAATTGGGTCTGAGTGCTTTTCTGTTAAGATAAGGAGCTGAATTTTCTTCTTAAAAGTGATTGAGAGACTTAAAGAAGCACAATAAGCAGATTTGCATCACGGAAGGTCACTTTCACAACACAATGGGAAGGACCTGGAGGGGATCCAGCCAGTGCAGGAAAGGGGCAGTTTGATGGTCACTGAATCAGTGTGGACTCAAGATGATGGGAACTTGTAACAAGGGGTTGGCCAAGTGCCAATAGAGAGCTCTTCCTCCATTAAATGGGTCCTAACCCATTCATTCTAACTCTCTTAGTCCCCTTTTCACCTTCTCATAACCAAGGTCTAATTAATTCTTGGCATTTACACTATTGATGCCTGGATCTTTCATTTAATATGAACAAAAGGGTTTACAGCCCAAAACCGTAAGTACCATAAGGGCAGTCATGGAAGGAAGTTCCCTGAGACTATAGGTGATACCATCTGGATGCTAATGGATCTAATATTGCTTGATAATATTACCTCTACCTTGTTATTCAACCTAGGTGCTGACTGTGTTGTTTTTGCTAAGGGATGGAATTGGAAGGCTGTAAAAATGCTCTTCTAGGAAAAAGGGTTCTTCACAAACAAATTCATCTAGATATGTGACATATGGAGGCATTTGCATCCATAAATATAAACGCTCAATTATCTGTTCATTCTTCTACATATAAACACACAAAATTACATATATTCTTATATATGCCTGGGACACACATTGCCTTCATGGAGAATTGAGGGTTGGCTACCAGGCTTTTCACTTGGTCCCCCAAGGATGAGAGAGTTTTAATGATCATAAGGCAAGGATAAGCCTATCTACACAGCCTTCAGGTTGAGAATAGAGTTTGAAGATTTTATTTTTAAAAAAGGTTTATTTATTTATTTTAGAGAGAGAAAGAGAGAGAGCACAAGCAGGAGGGGCAGAGGGAGAGAGAATCTCAAGCAAACTCTGTGTTGAGCTCAGAGTCTGATATGGGGCTGGATCCCACAACTCTGAGATCATGACCTGAGCCCAAGCCAAGAGTCCGATGCTTAACTGACTGCACCACCCAGGCACCCTATAGAGTCCAAAGATTTTAGTGTCTATTCTGGGGAAGTAGATCTTTTTGATTTTTTTTTTTTTTTTGACACTGCTCTTTGATTTTTTTAGTTTGGAATCATGATCTTTAGAAACTCTATGAGGCTGATGCAAAAGATGTTCCTAAGCTGGCCTTCACTTTTCCAGATATTCCTTACACTGAGATGGAGTCAAGGATGGAGCCAAGATGGAGCCAAGATGGAGCCAGGTTGAGGCTTCTTGAAGTTGCCTACATGCAGGTAAAAAGGGGACTTCTACCTTCTGTGTGTCCCAGCCCAGGCAAAGCAGAATCTGCTAATGCAGTCTCATGATGAATGTCATGTGCTGCCTGGCACGCTGCTCAGAAAGTTGCAGTCACTTAGAATTTGAAGATTACCCCTTCTTTTCTTTTTCCCTTTTCATCAGTTGCTCACTGTCCCTCACAACTGGCGTCTTCCCTGCGGTGGCCTTGACACCCGTGCTTCTCTATCGGGAGCTCAGCTAATGCAAGAGAGCCAATGCCTACCAGTCCCTGGAGCCGGTGCATTTATCTAAATTCTCCCTAGTGATGCAACTAAAGTAGACCCCATATTGACCAATTCAGACATGTATTTGCAAGATTTCTCACATACTTAAAACACACAGGAGAAAGAACTAAACGGCAAACCAACAGAAGGTCACTATTGATTTATTCTGAAAGGAAAATTCCTAGGGATTTCCTATAATAACTACCCATAAAATCAGAATTACAGTTTGCAGTGTTTAACAGGCCTTGAATGAGATACTCATTCAAGGAAAAATTAAGTTATAAGTAGAAAAATTAAGTCTAGGAAAAATTAAGTTATAAGTAGACTTTGCCCAGGAAAGCAGGCAACAGGATTCAGATATTCCGAAGAGTTTAGAACAACAAAAGTTTGCAATAAAATGGTTTCTTGTCTGGCTCTTTGTTTTTTGTTTATTTTGTTTTGTTTTTTAAGATTTTATCAATTTATTTCAGGGAGAGAGAGGGACAGAGCGAGCACGGGGGAGGAGCAGAAAGATGAGGAGCCGGATGCGGGCTTGATCTGAGGAACCCCAGATCATGACCTGAGCCGAAACCAAGAGTCAGACACTAAATGCCTAACCGACCGAGCCACCCAGGTGCCCTGTGTTTGGCTCTCTGTTTAAAAAAATACTATACGACTGTCAGAAAAAGTACAATGTCTAAAGAAGAATGATTTTGAAACCCAGCTGGGATTATAACTGGTCATGCGACATTGGACAATTTCTTTAAATATGTCACAGTTTCTTTTTTGAGAAATATGGATAATATTCAGTTAATAGGTTAGTTATAATGATGATAGTTATAATGAATCATGATCATAGTCCTATATATGTATATAAAATCATCTGAAAACCCCAAGATGTCATAAATTTTATCTACTGTAAGTGAATGGAAAGGCCAACTGGACATGTCTCCTGAATGTTAATGCAGTGACATCATTTTCCATTTGATAATAACAGGTACAGCCAACTTGGAGAATGGTACAGCGTTAAGTCCATTGCTACCCACAAGGTAACTTTTACCTGTTAAGAAGCTACATATTAATCTATGGCACTCACATGAGCCTATGAAATAACAGTGGGAACTTTAATTCTGCTTCTGTAAAGGAGCAAAATAAATTTGCCCCACATTCTGGTTTTGGCATAGGTATACATTAATGTCTCTTTTTTTCCCCTTGAGAAATAATTACGGTGAGACACTTGTGCAAAGGATCATGGGTAATATGAATTCAACTGGAGACCACATGTTTTTCAATTGCTTATTTTCCCTCTGCCTTTCTGTCCCCAGGTTTCAGTAAGAATGTGCTATTTGGTATTCAGGGTAAGAAATGCAGGGCAAAATAAATTTTAAACCATTTATTTTATTTTCTTAAAACTTGACATCTAATTGTACCAAGCTTCCCTCATTTGTCCTCCCCCCTCTTTTAATCTAATTCTGTATTTTCAAAGGTAGACATAAGAAAACTTAAGAGAGTAATTGATCCCCTCTTTTTTAGTTAAGTATAATTACACAATGGTAAATGCTGCATAATGCCTGGAGTCCATCTGGTTCTATGTCTTTCTACAACAGCTGAGACATCTATCAAAACAGCCTCTTCCTTTGTGTGCTTCTAAGAACTGAGACCATTTAATAAATCCCATCGCTGTCATAAACAGCAACAATTTTGAAATTAAAATTTACTCACATAAACAAAAAACCAATGCAAAGAACATTGAGGTTTCCAAATTGCTATTCTTAGAGCAGTTTATCTTTTATAAAAGTGATCAAAAGTAATCGAATCTGGTGGTTTTCCTCAATTTATTAGATACAATTGGGTTATAAACCTATACATGGCAAGGGGATTTTATATCTGACGAAAGCACTGGAAAAGCAGCATAGTTAAAGCAGAGTTTAAATTTGGAATTATCTATATTAAGGCTGCAAGGCTGGTTCCGCAAGAAATGATTAATGACATACCCTGTGACTTAAGGAATAGATTTAAAAATATACCATTGTTCCCAACTTTTGATGGGTATACTATTCAAATACGACCTTTGTGTTTATAGGCTTTAATAAACGCTTTAGATTCATTTCACTCATTCATTTATCTATACAACATTAATTGAAAGTCTTTTAGTTTCTTTGCAATGTAGCTGAGAGTATAAAAGTACAAAGACAGAATTTCTGCCCTTAGGGGAGCTACGGAATATTTGTAAATACCCCTTTATTTTTTTTTTTTTTTAAGATTTTATTTATCCATCTGAGAGAGAGGCGAGGGGAAGGGGCAGAGGGAGAAGCAGACTTCCTGCTGAGCAGGGAGCAGGACTCAGGGCTCGAACCCAGGACCCCGGGATCATGACCTGAGCCAAAGACAGACACTTAACCAAATGAAATACCCGGGGTCCCCGTAAAGACCCCCTTATAAAGACTGTTATAAGAAAGGGATCAACTGCGATGGAGAATCTAAAGGATGCAGAGCAAGGGTTCTCTAAGTCTGGAAGCATCATGGAAGTCCATGGCAAGCTTCCTGGAAGAGGCGCTGCATAGACTGTGCCTTATGGACATCTGCTGAAAAGGAGAGGGTGGATGCACTGTTCAGGTAAGTAATTCCAGCTCCTCTAACACATACTATAGAGTCTCAGGGGCTTAGGACAATAAAGGTTGGTTTCTTGCCCACTTCATGTTCCATGTCCCACGGCACTCAGCTCAGGTGGACTGTGTGCTCAAGCTTCATGCCAGAACCTAGGATCCTAGCAACTCCAGCTATTGACTTCCCTTTGGAGTCCTATGCCTGCTGCCCTGGATCCTGCTTGTTGACCAGTGGTTTTAGGGGTTGGTCCTGGCAGTGGCAACCCTTACTTCTAATTGATGCAAGCTTCCTCCTGTGGCATATGTAGAACAAAGATTAGGGATCATAGTTTGGTAGGGAGTCAAGGAAAGGAAAGGGTACTAGTTATTGGGAAGCACTGGTAGCACCCCCAGGGAGGATAAGGGAGTACAAAGAGAGGAAGCAGGATTTGCAAAAGCACAGAGAAGGAGAGCATCACATGATCAAGGAGGAGTGGTGACACAGATACAAGGAAACCAGGATTTGGTAAATGACATTGATGTTGGCTTTGTAAATGAGCTTAGATTTTGTTATGCAGACATGGAAGGTAGAATAAAATTTTTAAATAAAGGAATGATAGGATCATATTTGCATTTAGAGAAGGCTGATCTGATGAAAACACAGAAGGTAGGGTGGAAAAAAATAAGATTGAGCTAGTATGGGACGGACACTACAGATAAACATAAATGAGGGATAATGGAATTCTTGTTCTGTTGGCCCTCACTGTATATTTGAAGCCTTGGAACTGTACAGAGCTGCAGGTTTCAAAGCACAGTCCCACTGATCACTGATCACTTTTTCATCTTTGTGGTAACAGTGTGAGATAAAAGGTGTGAATTGTCCTCTTTTCACAGAGGAATAAACTCAGTTT
This sequence comes from Neomonachus schauinslandi, assembly GCF_002201575.2. Classification (NCBI taxonomy): domain Eukaryota; kingdom Metazoa; phylum Chordata; class Mammalia; order Carnivora; family Phocidae; genus Neomonachus; species Neomonachus schauinslandi. Next base: position 182,721,489 of record NC_058406.1, read on the forward strand.
CAGTGGGAGTGAGAATATTTGCCTTGGACAACTCACCTAAGAGAGGACAGAGAAGAGATTAATCCCAAATCCTCTTTCTTGCACTCATCACCTTAAGCAGTTCTTAGGACAAGAACTCCACAGGAAGCTGCAAGCCATCTCATGCATGCTAAGCAGAGTCCAGGGGCTGCGGGGTCTCTGCCCCACACTCTCTCATATCTGGAGGAGAAAGTCCAGGACTCCATCTAAGGCTCCATAAAGTAAATTATTTCTCAGGCAGTCAAAACTTTTTCTAAAACCTCCTGGTGGCATTTTCATGAGGCATCCTCAATTTCATAATTGTCTGTCAGTTTTAATCACGGAATAATGAAGGGACCACAAATAAATGAATTAGCCATAAGTCAAATAGACAAGAACAGAAAAGCCATAGTCACGTGCATAATAATAAATTTCAGATTTTATTGATCAGAAAAGTGGAAAAGTAAATAAATTTAATCAAGTTAAAATCAAGCAAAAATATACCTCTGAGTCCACGAGAGAAGCATAAACCCTCCTTGTTTCCTATATTCCTCGGCATCCTGCAGGAGACTGTGGTAGTTTCACATGCTCCCTTATAACCTTCCTTAAAACCTCAGGAGCCAGGGAAGATGAAATTCCTTGGGGCATATAAGGTTCAAGTACTGAAAACTTTTTCCAAGAATTCTTTTTCTGTGACCAAACACAAACATAATGGTTCCTGTGGAAACTCCAGAAGCACTTCCTTTAAACGGAAGAAGGAGACAGGGAGTCCACGACACCAATAAATAAATATAAAGTTTCAGTATATGATAAAGTTGACTTCTCAAATTGAAGTGGAAGGGATAGAATGTTTAATGATTTAATTTGGACAACTGAACAGTCATTTTGACCAAACTTCATGTGGTATGTCCAGTAAAATTTCAAATGGATCCAAATATGAAATAACTATGAAATCATACAACCCCTGGAACAAAACATGGTGAATTCCCTTATACAACTGGAGTAAAGAGGACTTTTTTACACTAAGTTAAAATACAAAAGTTATTAAAACTGATAAACTTAAGTCCATTGATACAAAAAATGTTCAAAGCAAAATGATGAGAACGTGTCATAAGCAGTGTCAAAAGGCAAAAGAAAAACTGATAAAAAATATTTTCCACTCAGTTTGAAGATGAGGTTCAGCTGAAATAACCATCATTCTTGATTTCTAAGAGTTAGTAAGCAGAAAGAAAGAATGCCAACCCAATATAGGGTAAAGAAACACAAATATGTGTACATACACACACAAATTACAAATTGCCAGTAAATACACGTGAGCATGTTCATCTTTGCCTACAATGAGAAACCTTTCTCAATGATCACCACCTGCGAACATCCAACTTTGAAAATACTCTTTGGTATCAACACTGTAAAGAAGTTAGCCCTCCCTTTCATTGCTGGTAAGAGTGCAAAATGGCTTAACCCCCTAGAGGGCAGGTTTGTAATATCTATCAGAATTTGACACGCATTTACTTTTGACCCCACCATCTCCTTTTGCTCGGTCTTATCCTGCAAATGTACCTGCTTATGCATACACATTTACAGGTGTATTCATTGCATTGTTGCAATAATTGCAAAACATGGACAATCCACCCAAATGCCCCTCTACAGAGCACTGGTTAAATAAAGACCCGCTCAATTCTTCCTATGCATCTGTTAAAAACAAATGATATGACACAAAGACACCAAAAAAACAAGACGGTTCTCCAAGTGTTGTTGTAGGAAGAATTCCAAGATACACTCAGTGAAGGCAACAAGGATCAGGGAAGAGTGTACAGACTGCTACCTTCAGTTTGAAAGTGGGGGCAGGGAGAACATATATTTTCTTGAGTTGTTATCAAGTGACACTATAAGAACACAAAAGGAACTAACAGGAATGGGATCCTGCATGGGTTGGGAGAGAAACACCCTGCTGGGGAGAGAAGCAGGAATAAGACGATTTACTCTCCTGTGCCTTCTTTCTGTTGTTTTGGATTTTTAACCATATAAATCCATTATCCCTTTAAAGGAACACAAAAAGAGGGGAGTGTTGTGCATCTGCATCCTCCTCTCAGATTGTATCTATTTATTCACATACTCATCAAGAAGATATTTCTCACACTCTTAGAGAGTGCCCCACACAAGTGTGCAAGGTGCTGTGGAATAGATGGATAAAGAAGATGCACATGCCCCTCCCCTCACGGGACTTGCATTCTAGACTGCAGACAGAATAGAATGAACTAGGTGATTCTGGTAAAGGTGGACGTTCATCAACGCAGAATAAAACAAACTCAGGCATCACCACTGCCCCACTTACACTCAGACAGTTGTCCATGTTATGAAACACACCAGCACTGTGAAACTGTCCGTGATTCTCAGTTCTGATACTTAGCAGTGATGTATAGGATGCTCATGATTGGTGTGGGTCATTAGGACTTTACCAAGAGCCTATCAAAGCACAGCAAGGCAACAAAAGGGTCTTTTCAACCAAAATTGTTTCTGTGGCAGAGAACACTGGTAAGGTGAAAATGGAACATTTCTAAACGGAGTTGGAGAAGACCATTCAACAGTACACCATCAAAGGGGTTAATGGTACCTGAGCAGAAGTGGGAGCCAGGAGGTGCAAAGAGGAGGTGCTGTCTGAAAGGAGCCTGCCCTTAAAGGGACAGGAAGAGTTGTGCCAGGAGGAGGCACATCCTAGGCAGAGTCTGTTGACAGAAACATGCAGGCTTCAAGAATTCCCTATTATTAGTTATTGAAGCTGCATAAAGTTTCCCTGTGTTTAAACCTAAAAAGAATGGCCAGGGATGAATCTAGTGTCTCATGATGAAAAGATCTGTCAGCTGGGTTAAGAAATTAAAAATTACAGGAACTGGGAAACTGAGAGAAAATATTAACCAGGAAAAGAAAATTGGGATAGAATGGGATAGAAAATCAGGAAAAAAATAACCAGGAAAGAGATTGATCATAACAGGGTTTTAGGAAGATATATTGGATAAGGAAGAACCTAGACTAAGGGGGAAAAAAGGCAGTGAAGTTTTACTGGGACCTAAACATACAAAACTTCAAAATTTGGAAACTCACTGAGCTATCTCTGTACTCGAAGACAAGGAAACCAAATTGCTTTAATGCAACATTATCCCTCTGACATTCTTCCAGCAGAGCTTGCTAAGCTCTTGGTCAATGGACGGTGATCCAGTCCATCCATTCACTGGCCTTTCTCTGTGCTACCTCATGGACCATCCACGAAATGTCACCTCATTTGCTTCAAAGTGCATCTCCCCTGACTTAATCAGGAGCAAGACAGCAATTCTAAGAAAATAGAAAACCCTTTCATGTCTAACTTCATGCCTGTGTGAATTTCTTAGAACGCTTTTATTGGAGAAATTCATTTGGCTGAAAGAGAAAAGATGAGATGCGATAAAATGTGGTGTAGGGACAAGCAAATTGAAGGCTATTATATTTTCTATTCCCTAAGCAGCGTCCCAGCATTAATAGATCCCTGACCTTGAAAATTGGGGGTCTTGTTACTTCCTTATGTTCATTACTATTATGAACGCTTCCCTGTCAATCATATTTATTTGAGAAGGAACCTTGAAAAAGCTTTCTAATCAAGGCTTCACAGCAAAATTTTTGTATATGTTGATTTAATTCATTTTTTCCATGTCCTTTGTTGCTGTGGGATTTGTATTTTGGGTTTAAAGTGGAAAATCACCATGCAAGGCAGAGTTACTTTTTCTCAATAGCGACACTTACCACCTGTGGTCTAGGCATTGTTTTGTTTTGTTTTGTTTTGTTTTGTTTTTTCCCCAGTCTGTTTTATCTACTTTTCCTGGAGCCAAATATTTATGGAATCTCTCATTGGCATGCCTACCTTAAAGTTTATTTTGTATCTTATCTGTTGACTACTGCATAATATTTTAAAATTTATTTTGCTGTTGTCTAACCATAAATAGAATAAAATTTTTTTTGGAGATTCAGAAAATGGATTTAGAAATGGAAGGAAGGAAGGGAGAGGGACAGGGAGGGAGGGAGGGAAAGAGAAAGACCCTTACTTCCACAGAGATTAAATGCATGTTACCATCCTGGAGTGCTCACAGCATTAGTATTGGTGCCAAAAATACAAATAGGAGCCCATTTACCATATATCTAAATATCTAAGAGTAATAAATCAAAGTAAAAATTGGCGATGAAATATATTTTTTTGACCCCTACCCTAACAGATATATCTAAATGAAGACCTGAAAGCTCAGGTTTAAATATTGAAATCTCGGGTCCTGGGAATTTCTCACCATGACATGGAAGACTACCCCATCTGTCTCTGACGCCAGCTCTGGCCCAGTCCACGGGGACTTCACACAAGCATTAGCCCATTCCATGTAATTCAGCCAGCAAATCTGACTCCGAATCTGCTGTCTCTAGATCAACTCTTCAAGGTATGATTTACATTTGAAAGGGCAGATTTAAGGAGACTAAAACCATTCAAGCAGGGACTTCTGGAGTCTCTGGTAACCAAGACCTTAGTGGGGGAGGCAGGGCTTAAGGGCTTCAGGTAGACAGACACATCCCCTTTCCCCACAGATACTTCCATGGATAGAGAGAAAGTTTGAGAAAACCCTGGGGTAGGGTCCTCTTTTCTGATACTCCTTAGTATTGAACACTGGTCCATTTTCTTTCAGGTTTTATTCCTTCCACATTATTATGGTTGTGATCATATTATATATATGAGTGTGTATTTTGTTCCATTAAAAATCATTTCTGATGGCATTACCTATTTTATTAAACATTTATATGGCTGCCAAGGCAATCCAGGTATAGAATACTTTAATTACCCAAATTACTGTTGTAGAAGATTTAAATTATGTACATTTTTGTTTGGCATGAATAATGCCAACACAAATATATGATGTGTGAGATTTCTCCCCTCCCCCAGTTAAAAAACTATTTATTTGAGATAGATTCCTAGTAGTTGACTTGAGGAATGTGTGGAAAGTAAGAAAGTTGAAATCAAGAAGAGTTTAGACAGTTCCTTCAAGAAGCATGGCTATGAAATAGCAAGAAAGAAGTGGATGGTATGGGGGAGGAACCTGGGGTTGAGGTGGGTATTTGATAGTACGTAGGTGCGTGCGCGCAGTAGTGCTTGATGCTGATGGAAAGACATCACTAAAACTGAAGTCCCTATGTGGGGGAGGGGGAGGCACTGTGAGGCCACTGGAAAGGTGGAATGTGATAAGATCTGAAACTCTGGGTGGGGGGAGAATAAAAGCAGTGTGAGGTGGTGGCCTCACTCATTCCAAAAGTGGGAGCAGAACTGTAAGGCAAGCATCCCAAACATTCTTATATTTAAACCAGAGTCCCAAGCACAAAATTAATACTAGGTTAGAACTTGTGTGGTCATTATACTGGAGTTTTATTTCCTCTGTGAATCAGACCTGAGGGCATCAGCTGAGGCCCAGGATGGGGCAGAGAGACAAGAGGTCTGGGGCGGCAGGGGGAGGGATATACCAAACATTCATTATGGGAAAGAGAGATGATGCTGCTGAAGGGCTCTCTTCAGGGTCCTGTGGATGTGGTCAGGCCTTCAGCACATTTGCAACCAAGGTTCACAGCAGCACAATGAGCAGAAGGTGTGATTCCCTGCAATGTAATAACTCAGTAGTCTGGAAGTAGCCATGGGTCCCGCAGAGGAAGAGCGTAGTACAGGGTGATTTGTGCCAGCAAGTGAAAACAGCAAGCAGCAATAAAGCAAGGAGGCTTAGAATATGTGCAAAGGAAGGTAAAGGGATAGGTCCTAAATGCTAAGCTGGAAGTAAGTGAGACAGGAGAGGATTTATAAATAGAGAGAGATCAGAGATGGAGGAAGGACTAAAGGATTTGAACAATTTTGTATTGGTGGTCTGAAAGAATCTCATCCTGATCTGTTCCTTTATCCAACTGGAGTTCTCCCTACAGCATGATTTTCAATCTCCTGATACCCCATCCCTCTTGAAACTCAATTATGTGCTCAGTAATCTTATAAATCCCCTTGTGCCCCCTACCTTAGATGTAATTTTATTCTTTTTTGAGGGCCATGTGTCAGCTACTGTCCTGCAGAGTAGATGCTAGGCATTCTTCTATTCCCTGGAAACCACATGATCAAGGAAGGGCCATATGAGACCTTGTTCTCTCACAAAGGCCAGGACAAAGGCCAAGGTGTTTGCTCAACTTCTAATTCCCTGTAAACAAAAGCACTATTCAAAGAAGGATGTTTATGCAATTAAAAAAAGCTACACTATAAATCAACCGATCTCTTTCCATTAACTCCCCATCCCATGGGAATGGAGCCATCTTGGAAATTATTAAGCCATGAATGTGAATTTAGTTAATGCCCTCTTCCTCCACAATGGCATCCTGTACACACTCTCTTCTTGGTCCTTGAAACTGGCTTTCAAGCAAGCTTTGAACGCTTACAGTGTGGGGATGGCTTAAATACCAGTAAATCACAGAGATGTTTTCATGCATTATTGATTTTCTATTGTCAGTTACTACTTCATTATGTTTAGGGAGTTTATTATTTATAATCACAGCTAAGCAACTCAACAAGGTTGCCACAAATCAACCTAGTGCTTCTCCAACTAGCTGTCTCGCTTCTTTATGACCAGTCTGGGAGTCTACATGATCATTTCACATTCCTAACTTAATTTCAAAGTACATCACAAACTACTGTAATGCCAGAGATACTAAGTACTTCATATAGGGTGCCAAGATTCTGTTCTCTAAGTGAAGAGTCCAAAAAGACCTTAGATTGTTTCAGGCTACATGTCTTGTAAGGAGGAATACCATTTGTCTTATTGAGCAGAAAGTCTTGGGACTGCTTTATAGCACTGAGTAAGGGGTCAGAAAGGCTGAAGGATCTGGAGGATACATGACTTATGGGAACACAATACCTGCTTTGGGATTTCCGAAAGATTAACTTACAAAATTGGCTTAGTTTTATTCTTTGGTGTTCCAGAAAGAAGCAGAGAATCATCAAATGCAAGTTATTAGAACATGACTTTTTTATTATCACAAGGAGGGAAATTTCTAGTTAATAGAAATAACACAAAACAGGTGGGCTTTCTTATAAGTTATTGAGTTCCCCAAATACGTATTACTTGTAAAACAACGAACATTCACCCATTCATGTCTGTGAACTTAGCAAAATAAGATTTCTCATTTTAGTCGTTGTTCCTGTGTCTGTTGTTTTCATTATGATTGATGGAAGGGGCATGGGTAGCTGCAGGAGACAGTGAGCACTGAGAGTAGTTAGTAATTACCAAAGTGTGACCAACTAGTTCCTAGACTTTTTAATTCTATGTAGAAGATATGGCTTAAGGAAGCAAATAGAAGAGGAGAGTTGAATCAGTCAGAGTTCAAATAGAGAAGCAAAACCACCTCATATATATATATATATATATATGCATACACATGCCTATGTCTCTATATATGTATATACACACACCTGATATGTGTGTGCACATGTGTATGTGTGTATACACACACACACACACACACATACATAGAGAGGGATAGAGAGAACAGTAAGAGACAGAGATTGAATTAGAGTTTTGTTGAAAGAATTTGGACTTGTGCAATTATAGAGCTGGTAGGCAGTGTCCGTAAGGCTGTCACTGCCTATGATGTTAGAGCTTGACATCCACAGGGCAGGTCTTCAGGAAAGAAAGATGTAAAATGGGAGAGCAAGGGCAGACTGGAATCTACAAGCATGAGCTAAAAACCCCTGAGGATGGACTGAAACCCATGTCAGCTATTTTTACCTCCAAGTAGGGTGATGCATATACCCTCCAGACTCTGGCGCCCTGCATCATGGACCCAAATACACACACTTCTGACTCAAGAGTCAGAGAAGCCAAAGGGGAAAACAGAAGAGGTTGTCATTTCATACCAAAGAGGTCAGTCAATAGGTCAGCAACATAACATGCAAGCTTTCAAAAGGGTTACCACTTCCCCTCTGTCCTCCAAGTACCCTGAGATGTCCCCTTGCAGTGCATCCTAAGTGAAAACATACAAGAAATAGGATTCAAAGAAATGGAGATAAGCCTAGCCAAGTGGCACATCACAAAGCCACCGAAAAGCAAATTCCAGCTGAAATAACAAGAAAAGTGATGTGAGAGATGTTTACAAGTAATGCTATGCCCTCATTATTAGAATTTGAATGGATCCATACTAGCATATGTGTTGATAGTGAGAAGACCCCAGCTTCAAACACACATACAAATGCACAACCATTGTATTTGTCCTCGCTCTACTCAGACTGAATGTTGGCCCCTGAAGTTCCATATATGCTGCAACCTACATGAAGGGTCAGCCAGTGAATAGACCTCATTCAGATATTTTATCACATGGGAGATAGTCTCCCCTTCCAGACAGAATTGTTGTTCAAAACCTTGGGTCTTCCTGGCATGTTGAGCTTGAGCTTCATTCTCAGGTTTGGAGGACTCTGCCCAAGTCCTCTACTCCCTTGTGGTCTCCAACTTCCACACTCTCAGCTGCTTCACCACTCCCTCTTCACCTTCATCCCCCCTTTCAAGGGCCCCTTAGTGCTGGTGCCATTAGAGGTCTAGGAAGAGACTGTCCCTCACTAGATTAAATCTTGTGGAACTTCATCAACTCTATGGGGCTCTGGACCCTTCAGCTATAGGAAAGAGCACAAACACTTGCCATTCCTCCATGTATTTCAGGATTCCCTTTGATGTGATAAAGTGCCCCTAGTTTCATTCTCTTGCGTGCTCTTCACCATGGCATTTTCACACCCTTTGCACTCATGTATTTATTTAACCAACACACTGAGTGTGCACCATACAGTAAGCAAGGAGGGTACTCAGATGGATGTGCTCAAGGAATGTACTTTGGACAAGGGAGGAGAAGCAAACACATTATTAAGGTAACTGTTATTATAAAGCTAAATACAGGACTATTGCAACAAGACTCAGAGATGAGGTACTTAAATGGATGGTTGGGGGTAGTGAGGGTAAAGTCAATAAATCAGAAAAGGTTTTCCAGCAGTGTCATTAAGCTGAGATTAAAATGGAGGACAAGATAGGCTTCTTGGCAAGGGAAAAGATGTATATAAATCCATACAAATATGCAAAAGGAAGGGACACTCAAGAATATGAAGATGAACATAGAGGAATAGTTAAAAAGCAATAATAAAGCTTATAATCTTTGAGCAGTTATTATTAACCAAGTACTGTTCTAAGTCCTTATATATACTAACCAATACTAGATAGGACCTTCTGAATATGTTCTATTATTAATTTTCATCACCCTCATATAATAGATTAATAAACTTGGGACACCAGATTTAAGCAAAATCTTAAGTGGCAGATCCAGGATGAGAAACAACACTCCTTAACTCTAGAACTTGAGTTCTTAACCATTGTATTCAACTTTTTGTGCCATGGAGCACAGAGAGGAAGGGAAGTAGAGCTCAAAGGAACTGTGAGGTCAAGATCTTGAGGCTCAATCTTGGTAGCAACTACCAAGCAATTTTAAACTGTAGAAGGATGGGATCAGATTTTCATTTCTAAATTTTCTCCTTAGGGTAGTGAATATCTTGGGTGGACAGGAATTAAAGACAAGGACCTGAGAGAAAAGTCTTATAATTTAAGCCAACAACAATGCCTGAGACCCAGAGAAAAGTCAATCTCAGCAAGAATGACAATAGAAGAAAAGATTAAGAGCTATCTAGGAGAAGAAGAACAGGATTGGTGCAGGTTGAGAAAGAAGCAGTAGATTATACGATGCACATTTCCAAATCTACAGACCCTACTCTGTAAGATGGGCAAGACAAGAAATGTATATCTGGGGGGAAGACCATTCATTTACCTGTGGACGTTAGTTTCCTATAGTGCAGGTGAAGCTACAAGGAGATATCCTGAATAGAATGAAAAATGTTACATTGCAAGATCAGGAGAGTGGCTTGATTAAACAGTATGATTCCAGATTAATCAAACATTGCTGATGGTGAAGTGTCACCTAATGACCATCTATTTTTTTTTATTCTTATGTTAATCCCCATACATTACATCATTAGTTTTAGATGAAGTGTCCCATGATTCATTGTTTGTGCATAACACCCAGTGCTCCATGCAGAATGTGCCCTCCTCAATACCCACCACCAGGCTAACCCATCATCCCACCCCCCTCCCCTCTAGAACCCTCAGTTTGTTTTTCAGAGTCCATCCTGACCACCTAATTTTGACCACATTTTCCTATATAACCCTGGCTTTTATGCTACAGATGGAAAATCCTGCCAGATTCTGCAAAAGCCAGTTTCTGCCCTGCCTAATCCTACCTCATCCAGACTACTCCCTATGATGGCAAACATTGCACTGTCAAGTCAGCAAACAAATGAATCCTAGACAGGAACCCAGGCTGTCATTTATTCTTTTAAGAAATTCAGTGAGAATGGAGGAGCACTTGGCTAATAAACTTGTAAAAAAAATAGCTAATTATTCATTACTCCCATTTTACGTAATTCAGTCTGATACCCCAATTCCCCATCCATGATGCCCTGATGACTGTGTTGGAATCACTATTGGTGCAGTTATAAAAACATTTATTTTCATTGATGAGATCTACTTTGTTCTTCACTTTTCAGATATTTTCCCCCTATCTGTGCTGTCATGGCTTAATGATAAAATTCGTTATTCTTCCTGCTAGATTTTGGTGTAATTCTTTGTGTTCTGTGCCAACTCTGAGTTGACTAAGGAGTGGACCGTGCTACTTTATCACCGCTCTGAAATGTATTTATGCAAAGATAAAATACAATACTAAAACATTATTGATGGTTGTGCATCAAAATCCTGGGGAGTTTTGAAAAAGAAATGTATGTCTGGTCTTGTACTTGCGCCCTTAAAAAGCTCCTCAGGTGATCTAATTGTAAGAAGTTGGGGAAAACTATTAGTTTAAGGTTGTATTTATTTACTCAATGATAAAATCATATTTCAAAAATGCAACAAAAACAAGGTTAGCTCCCTCTCTCCTCCGTTAAACCCTGGATGTTCTTGCCCTTTCTCAGGTATCACTGAGAATAGCTTCTTCTCCTTTGCTGACACCACTTCTTCCTTTAGATGTAGGGATTTTTTTCATGGTTCTGACCCTCTTTCGATTTTTTTTCTTTTCTTTCCTTTGTAATGCCTACTCTTTGAAGGGCTATAGATCCTCTTGTGATTTCACTTATCACCTCTAAGGTGATGGTTTGGGAGGCTGTTATTTTATTTTGGATAGATCATTTCTTTGAGCTCAGTTACCATATCTATATTCAAACAGTGGTGATAGTTATTTCAGCATTGCTATTTTAAATGAGATCTCAGATGCAGAAGTGTTATAGGATACTAGACAAATAAAAGGTATTATTTATAAAGTCCACAAGCATTAGTTTAATAAAGTTTAATTGAAGCATTAGTCCATGCATAAAGCTTCACAATAACCTGAGAACCTAGAGGAGATTAGCACAGAGTAATAAAGTCTATTGTGCCTGTTCATTCTCTCTCTCTTTGGTTCTTTCTTTCCCTCTTTTCTTTATTCATGCTTATAAACATCCCTCTGTTGTGTGGCACTATGAAATGTACACCATTGGAAGTAATTGATCTGAGAACATACACAGATAGTTTTTTTTTTCTTTTTCTCTTTTTTTTTATGGCGATTTCTACTTAGACATTTTTAAATGTATTGCAGGGAATTTCCTGCTGATCTCAGGCTTTCTGTATGGGCAAGGCAGCAATCTACGTTCACTAGTCTCTTGCAGCCACCCGGAAGGCCCTGCTTGCCAGAGATGATAGATGGACCCATATTGAATCTCCCAAGCTCCTTTCAAAGAGTCAAACATTTCTATTTCTCTTTTCTTGACCAGTGTTTTTTCCTGGTAAGTAAGTGCAGTGGTAAGAGATTTCTTGATTTATCACATGCCTTTCCTTACAATTCCTTTATTTCTGACACTTGCTTGTGGTGCAGAAATACATATTGTCACTTCAACATCAATATTTGAAATTTTGAAGATCAACAATATGCCAGCAGCTAGAGAACAAGCAATTAGAGGAAAAAAGGTATCTTTGTTGTGCTTCAATATTTCAATAATAAAGGAGAGAATGGAATAATTGAGTTCAATCTGTTCCCCTCCAGTGGTATGATATGAAATTGTATTTTTGGGGAACACATTACAACCATACATACTGAGTTGTTGAAAATTAATCTTCTTATTGCTGGGACTATTTGCAATGAACAAAGAATCCTTAAGCCCAGATATGCTATTTGAAAATTTAGCTTGATTTTATAAAAACTGATTTATACAGTTATACATAAGATTCATCTTATGAAAGATGAACCAAGGAGATATGCAGGTCAACTCTGTAGACTTTGATTGGCTTGGAAAGTCAGAGAGAGTTCTTTGCCTCCAGTACATTTTCTTCACACATTCTGGCATGATTAATCTTTTAAAAATACATCTTTTATCATACCATTGCAATTCAAATCTTTCAGCCAGCCCATTTTGTCTTTCCATCTGAAGCTAAACTAATCTACTGCAGCTCAGCTTTAACTATCCAAATATATCACTAGACATGACTCTCTAGCCACACCTTCCACTCCCATTGAGCCAGTCTCTCTGCTGTCACACTGACATGCCAACTCAACTCCTGTTTATAAAGTCCCTATATATAAAGTTGGGTTTATCTATAGTAATAATCAACTTACTATATCCCAAATATTATACCCTGAGAGTTGTAATTCTTATAAGAATTCTACAAAATAGATTCTATTATTAGCTGCTTATACAGAAGAAGAAGCAGGGAACAGAAGAAAAACTAACTGTACTAATGCACAAAACTCATGCATCATGGAATTGGGGTTCAAACACAGGCTGACTATTCTGTAGGACCCATATCTAAATCACTACAATATGCCTTCAGAAAGTCAATCTGTTGGGAAAAAGAGTCCTAGAATTGGAATTCAAGTTCTGGTATGCCATTTAGGAGCTAGGAAGCTAGGAAGAAGAGTCACTTTATAAAATGAAAGGAAATGATAACAATTTTTTAGCTACTTTAGGGCATAATGCAAGTATCAAATGAGACAATCTATGAGAAAAAAACACAGGAAACCAATGTGTGGGTAAATAGACTTTTCTTTCTCTCTTAAGCTTTCTAAGTTGTATTTAAGAATGTTGAAAATTAGGGCACCTGGGTGGCTCAGTCATTGAGTGTCTGCCTTCAGCTCAGGTCATGATCCCAGGGTCCTGGGATTGAGCCCACATCAGGCTCCCTGCTCCACAGGAGGCCTGCTTCTCCCTCTCCCACTCCCCCTGCTTGTGTTCCCTCTCTCGCTGTGTCTCTCTCTATCAAATAAATAAAAATATCTTTAAAAAAAAAAGTTTGTTGAAAATTGGGGCTCCTGGGTGGCTCAGTCAATTAAGCGTCCTCCTCTTTATTTTGGCTTGGGTCATGATCTCAGGGTCCTGGGATCAAGCCCTGCATCAGGCTCTGCATTCAGTGGGGAGTCTGCGTAAGGAGTCTCTCTCTCTCCCTCTCCTTCTGCCCTCCCTGCCCCATCTCTCAAATAAATAAATAAATCTTAAAAAAAAATGAATGTTGAAATTATATTATTGTTGGGATGCCTGGGTGGCTCAGTTGGTTAAGCATCTGCCTTCAGCTCAGGTCATGATCCCAGGGTCCTGGGATCGAGTCCCACGTCAGGTTCCTTGCTCAGCGGGGAGTCTGCTTCTCTCTGCCTGCTCTGCCTGCCACTCCCCCTGCTTGTGCTCTCTCCCTCTGACAAATAAATAAATAAAATCTTAAAAATATATAGTGTATTGTCTGAGGGGGTTATAAATGCACATAGAGAAAATATTTAAATGATCATATTATAAACAAAGGAAGATAAAAGAATAAAAATAGAGGTAAGTTTTCTGTTTCACTGGAACTAGTAAATGTCACACCAGTATGCTGTGATATAATATGCCACTAAAAATGCTATGCAAAGGGATGTACTCAAAAGCAGTATAGATATGTCAAAATGGAATCCCAAAAGTGTACAAATAACCCAAAGGATGACATAAAAAAGAAAGGACCCTAGAGAAAATAAACAGAAAACAAACCAACAAGCAAAAATTTAAATACAATAGCAAACATAAGCCCTAACATATCAATATGTACATTAAGTGTAAAATGACTAAGTATTCTAGTTAAAAAATAGGAATTAGGGGAGTGACTTTAAAACACCCGATTCAAATATATGCCATTTGGAAGAATCTCACTAAATATATAATGTTATCTGTAGTTTGAAAGTAAAAGAATAGAAGATATAACATGTCAACATTAATCAACACAAAGCAAGACTATCTATATTAATTGCAGATAAAGTATACTTCAGAGCAAACTTAATTATCAGAGACAGAGTGGGACACTGCATGGTAATAAAAGGGTTAGTATACCAAGAAGATATCTACATACCAAACACAGAGCTACAAAATACGTGAAGCAAAAACATTTAGAAGTAAAAGAAATGGACAAACCCACAATTACAGCTAGAAACAATTCTTTTAACAATGACAGTGCAGTTACACAGAAAATAGGCAAGGATATGGAAGAACCCAAAATATAACTAACCAATATACTCCAATTCACATTTATAAAACAATCCACTCAACAACAGCAGAATACACCAAGGTAAATGATGCTCTGAGCCACAAAGAAACCTCAACAAAATTTCAAACATTTAAATCATACGGGATGTGTTCTCTGACCACAAAGGAATCAAAATGAAAGTCAACAGGCAGATAACATGAAATCTTCAAAAAAACTGGAAACTAAATAGACTCCCTCAAAATGAATGGGCCAAAAAGGATGTCTCAAGGGAAATTTTGAAAATATATTGAACTAAATGAAAATGAAAATACAAAACATCAAAAGGCTGTGGGGTGCAGTTAAAGCCATGCTAAGAGGGAAATTTATAACAATAAATGTTAACATTAGAAAATAAGAAGAAATGAAATTAATAATCTAAACTCACACATCAACATCCTAGAAAATGTAAAACAACATGAACACAAAGCTACTACAAAAAATGGAAAAGAAGATAGTTCAATGAAACTGACAATAGAAAAGCAGTCCATAAAAATCAATGAAATAAAAGCTAGGTCTTTGAAGAAAGATCAAGGAAGTTGACAAGCTTGTATCAAACTTGGAAACTGACACAGCAAAAACGAGAGCCAACACGAATTACCAGTATCAGAAACAGAACAGGGTACATCATCATAGATTCTGCAGATATCCAAAAGTAAGGGGATACTACAAATAGCTGTATACACACAAATTTGAAAACTTGTTAGTATAATAAGTTCTTGGGAAAGCACAAACCACCACACTAACCCAACATGACATACAAAATTTACGTAGCCCAGTGATTATTAAGGTAACTGAATTCACAATTTAAACATTTCCAAAAAATGAAATCTTGAGAATGGAAGGGTCTCACTGGAGAATTCTACCAAATGTTTAATGAAGAATTAGTACCGATTCAACAAATTTTTTTTCAGAAAATAGAAGAAAAGAGATCACTACTTAATTTATGTTATAAAGCTAGTATTTCCGATACCAAGAACAAATGAAGAATGAAGAAGAAACTTACAGACCAATACTGCTTATGAATACAGATGTAAAAGTCCTTCACAAAATATTAGTACATAGGACTAGTCAACATGCAGAGAGGATTATACAAAATGACTACTGGGGTTGAGTCCATGAGGTAAGAATGGTTTAATATCTAAAATCAATAAAAGGATCATATGACCATATCGATTGATGAGAAAAGCATTTGGCAAGATCCAACATCTACTCATGGTAATAACTCCTAGAAAACTTAGGAGCAGTGGGGAATTTCCTCAACCTGATAAAGAACATCTACAAAAAACCTACAGCTATTATGACATTTAAGCATGAAAAGAAAGAATTTATATTTTCTCCCTAAGGTTATGAGCAAGATCAAGATGATTGTTCCCTCCACTCTTATTCAACATAATACTAGGAGATCTAGCCAGTATAATGAGACAAGAAAGGGAAATCAAAGCCAGATGAATCAGAAAAAAAGGCAACAAAACTGTCCCTGTTTGCAGATGATTGTGTACATAGAAAATTTTAAAAATATAGAAAATATTTCCTGGAAGGGACGCCTGGGTGGCTCAGTTGGTTAAGGTCTGCTTCCACTCAGGACCTGATCCCAGGATCCTGGGATCGAGCCCAGAGTGGGTCCCCTGCTCAGTGGGGAGTCTGCTTCTCCCTCTCCCTCTGCCCCTCCCAACCCCCCATGCACTCTCTCCCACTCTCTCTCAAATGCATAAATAAAATCTTTAAAAAATAAATAAATAAGTAAATAAGAAAATAACTCCTGGAAGTAAAAGTGAATTCAGTAAGATAACATCCATACACATAAATAAATGTATTTGCATATAGTAGCGAGAAATACCTGGACACAAAAATTAAAATACAGTACCATTTAAAATCACTAAAAGAGGGGTACATGGGTGGCACAGTCGGCTAAGTGCTAACACTTGGTTTTGGCTCAGATTATGATCTCAGGATCATGATCTCAGGGTCAGGGGATCAAGCCCCACGTTGGGCTCCAAGCTCAACACGAGTCCTCTTGAGACTCTTTCCCTCCCCCTCTGGCCCTCTCTCTCTCTCTCTCAAATAAATAAATAAATCTTTTTAAAAATTAATAAAAAGTAAAATCACTAAAGGATGAGGGGCACCTTGGTGGCTCAGTCAGTTAAGTGTCTGACTCTTGGTCTCAGGTCAGGTCTCGATCTTGGGGTCGTGAGTTCAAGCCCCGCATTGGGCTCCATGCCCAGCATGGAGCCTAATAAATAAATAAATAAATAAATAAATAAATAAATAAATAAATAAAT